>NC_143258.1:71033253-71333253 GCF_984573655.1 Nuphar pumila
TAAAAATCCCGACCAGTTATGACACTAGATTTGAAAATCCCGACTTGTTATAGATACCTGATTTGAAAATCACGACCCGTTATAAAAACTGTTGTTGAAAATCTCGACCAGTTATAGAAACTAGATTTCAAAATCCCAACTAGTTATAAAACTGGATTTGAAAATCCCGACCAGTTATAGAAACTGGATTTGAAAATCCCGACCAGTTATAAAAACTGGATTTGAAAATCTCAACCAGTTATAGAAACTGGATTTCAAAATCCAGACCAGTTATAGAAACTGGTGTTGAAAATCCCGACCAGTTATAACACTGAATTTGAAAATCCCGACCAGTTATAAAAACTGGATTTGAAAATCCCGACCAGTTATAGAAACTGGATTTGAAAATCCTGACCAGTTATAAAAACTGGATTTGAAAATCCCAACTAGTTAAATAAACTGGATTTCAAAATCCCGACCAGTTATAGAAACTCGAGTTGAAAATCCCGACCAGTTATAGAAACTGGATTTGAAAATCCTGACCAGTTATAGAAATTGAATTTGAAAATCCTGACCAGTTATGAAAACTGGATTTGAAATTCCCGACCAGTTATAAAACTGGATTTGAAAATCCCGACGAGTTATAGAAACTAAATTTGAAAATCCTGATCAGTTATAACACTGGATTTGAAAATTCCGACCAATTATAAAACTAGATTTGAAAATCACGACCAGTTATAGCAAATGGATTTGAAAATCCCGACCAGTTATAAAACTGGATTTGAAAATCCCGACCAGTTATGACACTAGATTTGAAAATCCCGACCAGTTATAAAAACTGGATTTGAAAATACCGACCAGTTATAGAAACTAGATTTTAAAATCCCGACCAATTATAGAAACTGGATTTGAAAATCCTGACCAGTTATAGAAACTGGATTTTAAAATCCCGACCAGTTATAAAAACTAGATTTGAAAATCCCGACCAGTTATAGAAACTGGATTTGAAAATCCCGACCAGTTATAGAAACTGGATTTGAAAATATCGACCAGTTATAGAAACTAGATTTGAAAATCCCGACCAGTTATAAAACTGGATTTGAAAATCTCGACCAGTTATAGAAACTGGATTTGAAAATCCCGACCAGTTATAAAAACTGGATTTGAAAATCCCAACCAGTTATAGAAACTGGATTTCAAAATCCCGACCAGTTATAGAAACTGGAGTTGAAAATCCCGACCAGTTATAACACTGAATTTGAAAATCTCGACCAGTTATAAAAACTGGATTTGAAATTCCCGACCAGTTATAGAAACTGGATTTGAAAATCCTGACCAGTTATAAAAACTAGATTTGAAAATCCTGACCAGTTATAGAAACTGGATTTCAAAATACCGACCAGTTATAGAAACTGGATTTCAAAATCCCGACCAGTTACAAAAACTGGATTTGAAAATCCCGACCAGTTATAAAAACTAGATTTGAAAATCTTGATTAGTTATAGAAACTGGATTTAAAAATCCCGACCAGTTACAGAAACTGGATTTGAAAATCCCGAGCAGTTATAGAAACTAGATTTGAAAATCCCGACAAGTTATAAAACTGGATTTGAAAATCCCGACCAGTTATAGAAACTGGATTTGAAAATCCTGACCAGTTATAAAAACTGGATTTGAAAATCCCAACCAGTTATAGAAAGTGGATTTCAAAATACCGACCAGTTATAGAAACTGGATTTGAAAATCCCGACCAGTTATAGAAACTGGATTTGAAAATCCCGACCAGTTATAACACTGAATTTGAAAATCCCGACCAGTTATAAAAACTGGATTTGAAAATCCCGACCAGTTATAGAAAATGGATTTGAAAATCCTAACCTGTTATAGAAACTGAATTTGAAAATCCTGACCAGTTATGAAAACTGGATTTGAAAATCCCGACCAGTTATAAAACTGGATTTGAAAATCCCGACGAGTTATAGAAACTAAATTTGAAAATCCTGATCAGTTATAACACTGGATTTGAAAATTCCGACCAATTATAAAACTAGATTTGAAAATCACGACCAGTTATAGCAAATGGATTTGAAAATCCCGACCAGTTATAAAACTGGATTTGAAAATCCCGACCAGTTATGACACTAGATTTGAAAATCCCGACCAGTTATAAAAACTGGATTTGAAAATCCCGACCAGTTATAGAAACTGGATTTTAAAATCCCGACCAATTATAGAAACTGGATTTGAAAATCCTGACCAGTTATAGAAACTGGATTTAAAAATCCCGACCAGTTATAAAAACTAGATTTGAAAATCCCGACCAGTTATAGAAACTGGATTTGAAAATCCCGACCAGTTATAAAAACTGGATTTGAAAATCCCGACCAGTTATAGAAACCGGATTTGAAAATATCGACCAGTTATAGAAACTAGATTTGAAAATCCCGACCAGTTATAAAACTGGATTTGAAAATCTCGACCAGTTATAGAAACTGGATTTGAAAATCCCGACCAGTTATAAAAACTGGATTTGAAAATCCCAACCAGTTATAGAAACTGGATTTCAAAATCCCGACCAGTTATAGAAACTGGAGTTCAAAATCCCGACCAGTTATAACACTGAATTTGAAAATCTCGACCAGTTATAAAAACTGGATTTGAAATTCCCGACCAGTTATAGAAACTGGATTTGAAAATCCTGACCAGTTATAAAAACTAGATTTGAAAATCCTGACCAGTTATAAAACTGGAATTGAAAATCCCGACCAGTTATAAAAACTAGAGTTGAAAATCCCGACCAGTTATAGAAACTGGATTTGAAAATCCCGACCAGTTATAGAAACTGGATTTGAAAATCTCGACCAGTTATAGAAACAGGATTTGAAAATCCCGAACAGTTATAGAAACTGGATTTGAAAATCCCGACCAGTTATAAAATCTGGAATTGAAAATCCCGACCAGTTATAGAAACTGGATTTTAAAATCCCGACCAGTTATAGAAACTGGATTTGAAAATCCCGACCAGTTATAGAAACTGGATTTAAAAATCCCGACCAGTTATAACACTGAATTTGAAAATCCCGACCGGTTATAAAAATTGGATTTGAAAATCCCGACCAGTTATAGAAACTTGATTTGAAAATCCTGACCAGTTATAGAAACTGGATTTGAAAATCCCGACCAGTTATAAAAACTAGATTTGAAAATCTCGACCAGTTATAAAACTAGATTTGAAAATCCCGACCAGTTATAGAAATTGGATTTGAAAATCCGTATCAGTTATAACACTGGATTTGAAAATCCCGACCAATTATAAAACTAGATTTGAAAATCCCGACCAGTTATAAATCTGGATTTGAAAACCACAACCAGTTATAAAACTAGATTTAAAAATCCCGACCAGTTATAGAAACACAATTTGAAAATCCTGACCAGTTATAAAACTGGATTTGAAAATCCCGACCAGTTATAGAAATTGGATTTGAAAATCCCGACCAGTTATGACACTAGATTTTGAAATCACGACAAGTTATAGAAACTGGATTTGAAAATCCCAACCAGTTATAGAAACTGGATTTGAAAATCCCGACCAGTTATAGAAACTGGATTTGAAAATCCCGACCAGTTACAAAAACTGGATTTGAAAATCCCGACCAGTTATAAAAACTAGATTTGAAAATCTTGATCAGTTATAGAAACTGGATTTGAAAATCCCGACCAGTTACAAAAACTGGATTTGAAAATCCCGAGCAGTTATAGAAACTAGATTTGAAAATCCCGACAAGTTATAAAACTGGATTTAAAAATCCCGACCAGTTATAGAAACTGGATTTGAAAATCCCGACCAGTTATAAAAACTGGATTTGAAAATCGCGACCAGTTATAGAAACTGGATTTCAAAATACCGACCAGTTATAGAAACTGGATTTGAAAATCCCGACCAGTTATAGAAACTGGATTTGAAAATCCCGACCAGTTATAACACTGAATTTGAAAATCCCGACCAGTTATAAAAACTGGATTTGAAAATCCCGACCAGTTATAGAAAATGGATTTGAAAATCCTCACCAGTTATAGAAACTGAATTTGAAAATCCTGACCAGTTATGAAAACTGGATTTGAAAATCCCGACCAGTTATAAAACTGGATTTGAAAATCCCGACGAGTTATAGAAACTAAATTTGAAAATCCTGATCAGTTATAACACTGGATTTGAAAATCCCGACCAATTATAAAACTAGATTTGAAAATCCTGACCAGTTATAGCAAATGGATTTGAAAATCTTGACCAGTTATAAAACTGGATTTGAAAATCCCGACCAGTTATAAAACTGGATTTGAAAATCCCGACCAGTTATGACACTAGATTTGAAAATCCCGACCAGTTATAGAAACTGGATTTGAAAATCCCGACCAGTTATAAAAACTAGATTTGAAAATCCCGACCAGTTATAAAAACTAGATTTAAAAATCCCAACCAGTTATAGAAACTGGATTTGAAAATCCTGACCAGTTATAGAAACTGGATTTGAAAATCCCGACCAGTTATAGAAACTGGATTTGAAAAACCCGACTAGTTATAAAAACTGGATTTGAAAATCCCGACTAGTTATAGAAACTGGATTTGAAAATCCTGACCAGTTATAGAAACTCAATTTGAAAATCCTGACCAGTTATGAAAACTGGATTTGAAAATCCCGACCAGTTATAAAACTGGATTTGAAAATCCCGACGAGTTATAGAAACTAAATTTGAAAATCCTGATCAGTTATAACACTGGATTTGAAAATCCCGACCAATTATAAAACTAGATTTGAAAATTCCGACCAGTTATAGCAAATGGATTTGAAAATCCCGACCAGTTATAAAACTGGATTTGAAAATCCTGACCAGTTATGACACTAGATTTAAAAATCCCGACCAGTTATAGAAACTGGATTTGAAAATCTTGACCAGTTATAAAAACTAGATTTGAAAATTCCGACTAGTTATAGAAACTGGATTTGAAAATCCTGACCAGTTATAGAAACTGGATTTGAAAATCCCGACCAGTTATAAAAACTGGATTTGAAAATCCCGACCAGTTATAGAAACTGGATTTCAAAATACCGACCAGTTATAGAAACTGGATTTGAAAATCCCGACCAGTTATAGAAACTGGATTTGAAAATCCCGACCAGTTATAACACTGAATTTGAAAATCCCGACCAGTTATAGAAACTGGATTTGAAAATCCCGACCAGTTACAAAAACTGGATTTGAAAATCCCGACCAGTTATAAAAACTAGATTTGAAAATCTTGATCAGTTATAGAAACTGGATTTGAAAATCCCGACCAGTTACAAAAACTGGATTTGAAAATCCCGAGCAGTTATAGAAACTAGATTTGAAAATCCCGACAAGTTATAAAACTGGATTTAAAAATCCCGACCAGTTATAGAAACTGGATTTGAAAATCCCGACCAGTTATAAAAACTGGATTTGAAAATCGCGACCAGTTATAGAAACTGGATTTCAAAATACCGACCAGTTATAGAAACTGGATTTGAAAATCCCGACCAGTTATAGAAACTGGATTTGAAAATCCCGACCAGTTATAACACTGAATTTGAAAATCCCGACCAGTTATAAAAACTGGATTTGAAAATCCCGACCAGTTATAGAAAATGGATTTGAAAATCCTCACCAGTTATAGAAACTGAATTTGAAAATCCTGACCAGTTATGAAAACTGGATTTGAAAATCCCGACCAGTTATAAAACTGGATTTGAAAATCCCGACGAGTTATAGAAACTAAATTTGAAAATCCTGATCAGTTATAACACTGGATTTGAAAATCCCGACCAATTATAAAACTAGATTTGAAAATCCTGACCAGTTATAGCAAATGGATTTGAAAATCTTGACCAGTTATAAAACTGGATTTGAAAATCCCGACCAGTTATGACACTAGATTTGAAAATCCCGACCAGTTATAGAAACTGGATTTGAAAATCCCGACCAGTTATAAAAACTAGATTTGAAAATCCCGACCAGTTATAAAAACTAGATTTAAAAATCCCAACCAGTTATAGAAACTGGATTTGAAAATCCTGACCAGTTATAGAAACTGGATTTGAAAATCCCGACCAGTTATAGAAACTGGATTTGAAAAACCCGACTAGTTATAAAAACTGGATTTGAAAATCCCGACTAGTTTTAGAAACTGGATTTGAAAATCCTGACCAGTTATAGAAACTCAATTTGAAAATCCTGACCAGTTATGAAAACTGGATTTGAAAATCCCGACCAGTTATAAAACTGGATTTGAAAATCCCGACGAGTTATAGAAACTAAATTTGAAAATCCTGATCAGTTATAACACTGGATTTGAAAATCCCGACCAATTATAAAACTAGATTTGAAAATTCCGACCAGTTATAGTAAATGGATTTGAAAATCCCGACCAGTTATAAAACTGGATTTGAAAATCCTGACCAGTTATGACACTAGATTTAAAAATCCCGACCAGTTATAGAAACTGGATTTGAAAATCTCGACCAGTTATAAAAACTAGATTTGAAAATTCCGACCAGTTATAGAAACTGGATTTGAAAATCCTGACCAGTTATAGAAATTGGATTTTAAAATCCCGACCAATTATAGAAACTGGATTTGAAAATCCTGACCAGTTATAGAAACTGGATTTGAAAATCCCGACCAGTTATAAAAACTAGATTTGAAAATCCCGACCAGTTATAGAAACTGGATTTGAAAATCCCGACCAGTTATAGAAACTGGATTTGAAAATATAGACCAGTTATAGAAACTAGATTTGAAAATCCTAACCAGTTATAAAACTGGATTTGAAAATCCCGACCAGTTATAGAAACTGGATTTGAAAATCTCGACCAGTTATAAAAACTGGATTTGAAAATCCCAACCAGTTATGGAAACTGGATTTCAAAATCCTGACCAGTTATAGAAACTGGAGTTGAAAATCCCGACCAGTTATAACACTGAATTTGAAAATCCCGACCAGTTATAAAAATTGGATTTGAAAATCCCGACTAGTTATAGAAACTGGATTTGAAAATCCTGACCAGTTACAGAAACTGAATTTGAAAATCCCGACCAGTTATGAAAACTGGATTTGAAAATCCCGACCAGTTATAAAACTGGATTTGAAAATCCCGACGAGTTATAGAAACTGAATTTGAAAATCCTGATCAGTTATAACACTGGATTTGAAAATCCCGACCAATTATAAAACTAGATTTGAAAATCCCGACCAGTTATATCAAATGGATTTGAAAATCCCGACCAGTTATAAAATTGGATTTGAAAATCCCGACCAGTTATAACACTAGATTTGAAAATCCCGACCAGTTATAGAAACTGGATTTGAAAATCCCGACCAGTTATAAAAACTAGATTTGAAAATTCGGACCAGTTATAGAAACTGGATTTGAAAATCCTGACCAGTTATAGATATTGGATTTTAAAATCCCGACCAATTATAGAAAGTGGATTTGAAAATCCTGACCAGTTATAGAAACTGGATTTCAAAATCCCGACCAGTTATAAAAACTAGATTTGAAAATCCCGATCAGTTATAGAAACTGGATTTGAAAATCCCGACCAGTTATAGAAACTGGATTTGAAAATATCGACCAGTTATAGAAACTAGATTTGAAAATCCCAACCAGTTATAAAACTGGATTTGAAAATCCCGACCAGTTATAGAAACTGGATTTGAAAATCCCGACCAGTTATAAAAACTGGATTTGAAAATGCCAACCAGTTATAGAAACTGGATTTCAAAATCCCTACCAGTTATAGAAACTGGAGTTGAAAATCCCGACCAGTTATAAAAACTGGATTTGAAAATCCCGACCAGTTATAAAACTGGATGTGAAAATCCTGACTAGTTATACAAACTGAATTTGAAAATCCTGACCAGTTATAAAAACTGGATTTGAAAGTCCCGACCAGTTTTAAAAACTGGATTTGAAAATCCCGACCAGTTATAGAAACTGGATTTGAAAATCCTGACCAGTTATAGAAATTGAATTTGAAAATCCTGACCAGTTATGAAAACTTGATTTGAAAATCCCGACCAGTTATAAAACTGGATTTGAAAATCCCGACGAATTATAGAAACTAAATTTGAAAATCCTGATCAGTTATAACACTGGATTTGAAAATTCCGACCAATTATAAAACTAGATTTGAAAATCCCGACCAGTTATAGCAAATGGATTTGAAAATCCGGACCAGTTATAAAACTAGATTTGAAAATCCCGACCAGTTATGACACTAGATTTGAGAATCCCGACCAGTTATAGAAACTAGATTTCAAAATCCCGACCAGTTATAGAAACTGGATTTGAAAATATCGACCAATTATAGAAACTAGATTTGAAAATCCCGACCAATTATAAAACTGGATTTGAAAATCTCGACCAGTTATAGAAACTGGATTTGAAAATCCCGACCAGTTATTAAAACTGGATTTGAAAATCCCAACCAGTTATAGAAACTGGATTTCAAAATCCCGACCAGTTATAGAAACTGGAGTTGAAAATCCCGACCAGTTATAACACTGAATTTGAAAATCCCGACCAGTTATAAAAACTGGATTTGAAAATCCCGACTAGTTATAGAAACTGGATTTGAAAATCCTGACCAGTTATAGAAACTGAATTTGAAAATCCCGACCAGTTATGAAAACTGGATTTGAAAATCCCGACCAGTTATAAAACTGGATTTGAAAATCCCGACGAGTTATAGAAACTGAATTTGAAAATCCTGATCAGTTATAACACTGGATTTGAAAATCCCGACCAATTATAAAACTAGATTTGAAAATCCCGACCAGTTATAAAACTGGATTTGAAAATCCCGACCAGTTATAAAAACTAGAGTTGAAAATGCCGACCAGTTATAGAAACTTGATTTGAAAATCCCGACCAGTTATAGAAACTGGATTTGAAAATCTCGACCAGTTATAGAAACAGTATTTGAAAATCCCGACCAGTTATAGAAACTAGATTTGAAAATCCCGACCATTTATAAAATATGGAA
Source organism: Nuphar pumila (assembly GCF_984573655.1). Lineage (NCBI taxonomy): Eukaryota > Viridiplantae > Streptophyta > Magnoliopsida > Nymphaeales > Nymphaeaceae > Nuphar > Nuphar pumila. Next base: position 71,042,299 of record NC_143258.1, read on the forward strand.
TTGAAAATCCCGACCAGTTATAGAAACTGATTTCAAAATCCCGACCAGTTATAGAAACTGGATTTGAAAATCCCGACCAGTTATAGAAACTGGATTTGAAAATCCCGACCAGTTATAACACTGAATTTGAAAATCCCGACCGGTTATAAAAACTGGATTTGAAAATCCCGACCAGTTATAGAATGTTGATTTGAAAATCCTGACCAGTTATAGAAACTGGATTTGAAAATCCCGACCAGTTATAAAAACTGGATTTGAAAATCTCGACCAGTTATAAAACTGGATTTGAAAATCCCGACCAGTTATAGAAAATAGATTTGAAAATCCTGATCAGTTATAACACTAGATTTGAAAATCCCGACCAATTATAAAACTAGATTTGAAAATCGGGACCTATTATAAAAACTGGATTTGAAAATCCCGACCAGTTATAAATCTGGATTTGAAAATCCCAACCAGTTATAAAACTAGATTTAAAAATCCCGACCAGTTATAGAAACAACATTTGAAAATCCTGACCAGTTATAAAACTGGATTTGAAAATCCCGACCAGTTATCGAAATTGGATTTGAAAATCCCGACCAGTTATGACACTAGATTTTGAAATCACGACCAGTTATAGAAACTGGATTTGAAAATCCCAACCAGTTATAGAAACTGGATTTGAAAATCCCGACCAGTTATAGAAACTGGATTTGAAAATCCCGACCAGTTGTAAAAACTGAATTTTGAAAATCCCGACCAGTTACAAAAACTGGATTTGAAAATCCCGACCAGTTATAAAAACTAGATTTGAAAATCTCGACCAGTTATAGAAACTGGATTTGAAAATCCCGACCAGTTATAGAAACTGGATTTGAAAATCCCGACCAGTTATAGAAACTAGATTTGAAAATCCCGACCAGTTATAGAAACTGGATTTGAAAATCCCGACCAGTTATAGAAACTGGATTTGAAAATCCCGACCAGTTATAAAAACTGGATTTGAAAATCCCGACCAGTTATAGAAACTGGATTTCAAAATACCGACCAGTTATAGAAACTGGATTTGAAAATCCCGACCAGTTATAGAAACTGGATTTGAAAATCCCGACCAGTTATAACACTGAATTTGAAAATCCCGACCAGTTATAAAAACTGGATTTGAAAATCCCGACCAGTTATAGAAACTGGATTTGAAAATCCTGACCTGTTATAGAAACTGAATTTGAAAATCCTGACCAGTTATGAAAACTGGATTTGAAAATCCCGACCAGTTATAAAACTGGATTTGAAAATCCCGACGAGTTATAGAAACTAAATTTGAAAATCCTGATCAGTTATAACACTGGATTTGAAAATCCCGACCAATTATAAAACTAGATTTGAAAATCCTGACCAGTTATAGCAAATGGATTTGAAAATCTTGACCAGTTATAAAACTGGATTTGAAAATCCCGACCAGTTATGACACTAGATTTGAAAATCCCGACCAGTTATAGAAACTGGATTTGAAAATCCTGACCAGTTATAAAAACTAGATTTGAAAATCCCGACCAGTTATAAAAACTAGATTTAAAAATCCCAACCAGTTATAGAAACTGGATTTGAAAATCCTGACCAGTTATAGAAACTGGATTTGAAAATCCCGACCAGTTATAAAAACTGGATTTGAAAAACCCGACTAGTTATAAAAACTGGATTTGAAAATCCCGACTAGTTATAGAAACTGGATTTGAAAATCCTGACCAGTTATAGAAACTCAATTTGAAAATCCTGACCAGTTATGAAAACTGGATTTGAAAATCCCGACCAGTTATAAAACTGGATTTGAAAATCCCGACGAGTTATAGAAACTAAATTTGAAAATCCTGATCAGTTATAACACTGGATTTGAAAATCCCGACCAATTATAAAACTAGATTTGAAAATTCCGACCAGTTATAGCAAATGGATTTGAAAATCCCGACCAGTTATAAAACTGGATTTGAAAATCCTGACCAGTTATGACACTAGATTTAAAAATCCCGACCAGTTATAGAAACTGGATTTGAAAATCTCGACCAGTTATAAAAACTAGATTTGAAAATTCCGACCAGTTATAGAAACTGGATTTGAAAATCCTGACCAGTTATAGAAATTGGATTTTAAAATCCCGACCAATTATAGAAACTGGATTTAAAAATCCTGACCAGTTATAGAAACTGGATTTGAAAATCTCGACCAGTTATAAAAACTAGATTTGAAAATTCCGACCAGTTATAGAAACTGGATTTGAAAATCCTGACCAGTTATAGAAATTGGATTTTAAAATCCCGACCAATTATAGAAACTGGATTTGAAAATCCTGACCAGTTATAGAAACTGGATTTGAAAATCCCGACCAGTTATAAAAACTAGATTTGAAAATCCCGACCAGTTATAGAAACTGGATTTGAAAATCCCGACCAGTTATAGAAACTGGATTTGAAAATATAGACCAGTTATAGAAACTAGATTTGAAAATCCTAACCAGTTATAAAACTGGATTTGAAAATCCCGACCAGTTATAGAAACTGGATTTGAAAATCTCGACCAGTTATAAAAACTGGATTTGAAAATCCCAACCAGTTATGGAAACTGGATTTCAAAATCCTGACCAGTTATAGAAACTGGAGTTGAAAATCCCGACCAGTTATAACACTGAATTTGAAAATCCCGACCAGTTATAAAAATTGGATTTGAAAATCCCGACTAGTTATAGAAACTGGATTTGAAAATCCTGACCAGTTACAGAAACTGAATTTGAAAATCCCGACCAGTTATGAAAACTGGATTTGAAAATCCCGACCAGTTATAAAACTGGATTTGAAAATCCCGACGAGTTATAGAAACTGAATTTGAAAATCCTGATCAGTTATAACACTGGATTTGAAAATCCCGACCAATTATAAAACTAGATTTGAAAATCCCGACCAGTTATATCAAATGGATTTGAAAATCCCGACCAGTTATAAAATTGGATTTGAAAATCCCGACCAGTTATAACACTAGATTTGAAAATCCCGACCAGTTATAGAAACTGGATTTGAAAATCCCGACCAGTTATAAAAACTAGATTTGAAAATTCGGACCAGTTATAGAAACTGGATTTGAAAATCCTGACCAGTTATAGATATTGGATTTTAAAATCCCGACCAATTATAGAAAGTGGATTTGAAAATCCTGACCAGTTATAGAAACTGGATTTCAAAATCCCGACCAGTTATAAAAACTAGATTTGAAAATCCCGATCAGTTATAGAAACTGGATTTGAAAATCCCGACCAGTTATAGAAACTGGATTTGAAAATATCGACCAGTTATAGAAACTAGATTTGAAAATCCCAACCAGTTATAAAACTGGATTTGAAAATCCCGACCAGTTATAGAAACTGGATTTGAAAATCCCGACCAGTTATAAAAACTGGATTTGAAAATGCCAACCAGTTATAGAAACTGGATTTCAAAATCCCTACCAGTTATAGAAACTGGAGTTGAAAATCCCGACCAGTTATAAAAACTGGATTTGAAAATCCCGACCAGTTATAAAACTGGATTTGAAAATCCTGACTAGTTATACAAACTGAATTTGAAAATCCTGACCAGTTATAAAAACTGGATTTGAAAGTCCCGACCAGTTTTAAAAACTGGATTTGAAAATCCCGACCAGTTATAGAAACTGGATTTGAAAATCCTGACCAGTTATAGAAATTGAATTTGAAAATCCTGACCAGTTATGAAAACTTGATTTGAAAATCCCGACCAGTTATAAAACTGGATTTGAAAATCCCGACGAGTTATAGAAACTAAATTTGAAAATCCTGATCAGTTATAACACTGGATTTGAAAATTCCGACCAATTATAAAACTAGATTTGAAAATCCCGACCAGTTATAGCAAATGGATTTGAAAATCCGGACCAGTTATAAAACTAGATTTGAAAATCCCGACCAGTTATGACACTAGATTTGAGAATCCCGACCAGTTATAGAAACTAGATTTCAAAATCCCGACCAGTTATAGAAACTGGATTTGAAAATATCGACCAATTATAGAAACTAGATTTGAAAATCCCGACCAATTATAAAACTGGATTTGAAAATCTCGACCAGTTATAGAAACTGGATTTGAAAATCCCGACCAGTTATTAAAACTGGATTTGAAAATCCCAACCAGTTATAGAAACTGGATTTCAAAATCCCGACCAGTTATAGAAACTGGAGTTGAAAATCCCGACCAGTTATAACACTGAATTTGAAAATCCCGACCAGTTATAAAAACTGGATTTGAAAATCCCGACTAGTTATAGAAACTGGATTTGAAAATCCTGACCAGTTATAGAAACTGAATTTGAAAATCCCGACCAGTTATGAAAACTGGATTTGAAAATCCCGACCAGTTATAAAACTGGATTTGAAAATCCCGACGAGTTATAGAAACTGAATTTGAAAATCCTGATCAGTTATAACACTGGATTTGAAAATCCCGACCAATTATAAAACTAGATTTGAAAATCCCGACCAGTTATAAAACTGGATTTGAAAATCCCGACCAGTTATAAAAACTAGAGTTGAAAATGCCGACCAGTTATAGAAACTTGATTTGAAAATCCCGACCAGTTATAGAAACTGGATTTGAAAATCTCGACCAGTTATAGAAACAGTATTTGAAAATCCCGACCAGTTATAGAAACTAGATTTGAAAATCCCGACCATTTATAAAATATGGAATTGAAAATCCCGACCAGTTATAGAAACTGATTTCAAAATCCCGACCAGTTATAGAAACTGGATTTGAAAATCCCGACCAGTTATAGAAACTGGATTTGAAAATCCCGACCAGTTATAACACTGAATTTGAAAATCCCGACCGGTTATAAAAACTGGATTTGAAAATCCCGACCAGTTATAGAATGTTGATTTGAAAATCCTGACCAGTTATAGAAACTGGATTTGAAAATCCCGACCAGTTATAAAAACTGGATTTGAAAATCTCGACCAGTTATAAAACTGGATTTGAAAATCCCGACCAGTTATAGAAAATAGATTTGAAAATCCTGATCAGTTATAACACTAGATTTGAAAATCCCGACCAATTATAAAACTAGATTTGAAAATCGGGACCTATTATAAAAACTGGATTTGAAAATCCCGACCAGTTATAAATCTGGATTTGAAAATCCCAACCAGTTATAAAACTAGATTTAAAAATCCCGACCAGTTATAGAAACAACATTTGAAAATCCTGACCAGTTATAAAACTGGATTTGAAAATCCCGACCAGTTATCGAAATTGGATTTGAAAATCCCGACCAGTTATGACACTAGATTTTGAAATCACGACCAGTTATAGAAACTGGATTTGAAAATCCCAACCAGTTATAGAAACTGGATTTGAAAATCCCGACCAGTTATAGAAACTGGATTTGAAAATCCCGACCAGTTGTAAAAACTGAATTTTGAAAATCCCGACCAGTTACAAAAACTGGATTTGAAAATCCCGACCAGTTATAAAAACTAGATTTGAAAATCTCGACCAGTTATAGAAACTGGATTTGAAAATCCCGACCAGTTATAGAAACTGGATTTGAAAATCCCGACCAGTTTTAGAAACTAGATTTGAAAATCCCGACCAGTTATAGAAACTGGATTTGAAAATCCCGACCAGTTATAGAAACTGGATTTGAAAATCCCGACCAGTTATAAAAACTGGATTTGAAAATCCCGACCAGTTATAGAAACTGGATTTCAAAATACCGACCAGTTATAGAAACTGGATTTGAAAATCCCGACCAGTTATAGAAACTGGATTTGAAAATCCCGACCAGTTATAACACTGAATTTGAAAATCCCGACCAGTTATAAAAACTGGATTTGAAAATCCCGACCAGTTATAGAAACTGGATTTGAAAATCCTGACCTGTTATAGAAACTGAATTTGAAAATCCTGACCAGTTATGAAAACTGGATTTGAAAATCCCGACCAGTTATAAAACTGGATTTGAAAATCCCGACGAGTTATAGAAACTAAATTTGAAAATCCTGATCAGTTATAACACTGGATTTGAAAATCCCGACCAATTATAAAACTAGATTTGAAAATCCTGACCAGTTATAGCAAATGGATTTGAAAATCTTGACCAGTTATAAAACTGGATTTGAAAATCCCGACCAGTTATGACACTAGATTTGAAAATCCCGACCAGTTATAGAAACTGGATTTGAAAATCCCGACCAGTTATAAAAACTAGATTTGAAAATCCCGACCAGTTATAAAAACTAGATTTAAAAATCCCAACCAGTTATAGAAACTGGATTTGAAAATCCTGACCCGTTATAGAAACTGGATTTGAAAATCCCGACCAGTTATAAAAACTGGATTTGAAAAACCCGACTAGTTATAAAAACTGGATTTGAAAATCCCGACTAGTTATAGAAACTGGATTTGAAAATCCTGACCAGTTATAGAAACTCAATTTGAAAATCCTGACCAGTTATGAAAACTGGATTTGAAAATCCCGACCAGTTATAAAACTGGATTTGAAAATCCCGACGAGTTATAGAAACTAAATTTGAAAATCCTGATCAGTTATAACACTGGATTTGAAAATCCCGACCAATTATAAAACTAGATTTGAAAATTCCGACCAGTTATAGCAAATGGATTTGAAAATCCCGACCAGTTATAAAACTGGATTTGAAAATCCTGACCAGTTATGACACTAGATTTAAAAATCCCGACCAGTTATAGAAACTGGATTTGAAAATCTCGACCAGTTATAAAAACTAGATTTGAAAATTCCGACCAGTTATAGAAACTGGATTTGAAAATCCTGACCAGTTATAGAAATTGGATTTTAAAATCCCGATCAATTATAGAAACTGGATTTAAAAATCCTGACCAGTTATAGAAACTGGATTTGAAAATCCCGACCAGTTATAAAAACTAGATTTGAAAATCCCGACCAGTTATAGAAACTGGATTTGAAAATCCCGACCAGTTATAGAAACTGGATTTGAAAATATAGACCAGTTATAGAAACTAGATTTGAAAATCCTAACCAGTTATAAAACTGGATTTGAAAATCCCGACGAGTTATAGAAACTGGATTTGAAAATCTCGACCAGTTATAAAAACTGGATATGAAAATCCCAACCAGTTATAGAAACTGGATTTCAAAATCCCGACCAGTTATAGAAACTGGAGTTGAAAATCCCGACCAGTTATAACACTGAATTTGAAAATCCCGACCAGTTATAAAAATTAGATTTGAAAATCCCGACTAGTTATAGAAACTGGATTTGAAAATCCTGACCAGTTATAGAAACTGAATTTGAAAATCCCGACTAGTTATGAAAACTGGATTTGAAAATCCCGACCAGTTATAAAACTGGATTTGAAAATCCCGACGAGTTATAGAAACTGAATTTGAAAATCCTGATCAGTTATAACACTGGATTTGAAAATCCCGACCAATTATAAAACTAGATTTGAAAATCCCGACCAGTTATAGCAAATGGATTTGAAAATCCCGACCAGTTATAAAATTGGATTTGAAAATCCCGACCAGTTATAACACTAGATTTGAAAATCCCGACCAGTTATAGAAACTGGATTTGAAAATCCCGACCAGTTATAAAAACTAGATTTGAAAATTCAGACCAGTTATAGAAACTGGATTTGAAAATCCTGACCAGTTATAGATATTGGATTTTAAAATCCCGAACAATTATAGAAACTGGATTTGAAAATCCTGACCAGTTATAGAAACTAGATTTCAAAATCCCGACCAGTTATAAAAACTAGATTTGAAAATCCCGATCAGTTATAGAAACTGGATTTGAAAATCCCGACCAGTTATAGAAACTGGATTTGAAAATATCGACCAGTTATAGAAACTAGATTTGAAAATCCCAACCAGTTATAAAACTGGATTTGAAAATCCCGACCAGTTATAGAAACTGGATTTGAAAATCCCGACCAGTTATAAAAACTGGATTTGAAAATGCCAACCAGTTATAGAAACTGGATTTCAAAATCCCTACCAGTTATAGAAACTGGAGTTGAAAATCCCGACCAGTTATAAAAACTGGATTTGAAAATCCCGACCAGTTATAAAACTGGATTTGAAAATCCTGACTAGTTATACAAACTGAATTTGAAAATCCTAACCAGTTATAAAAACTGGATTTGAAAGTCCCGACCAGTTTTAAAAACTGGATTTGAAAATCCCGACGAGTTATAGAAACTGGATTTGAAAATCCTGACCAGTTATAGAAATTGAATTTGAAAATCCTGACCAGTTATGAAAACTGGATTTGAAAATCCCGACCAGTTATAAAACTGGATTTGAAAATCCCGACGAGTTATAGAAACTAAATTTGAAAATCCTGATCAGTTATAACACTGGATTTGAAAATTCCGACAAATTATAAAACTAGATTTGAAAATCCCGACCAGTTATAGCAAATGGATTTGAAAATCCCGACCAGTTATAAAACTAGATTTGAAAATCCCGACCAGTTATGACACTAGATTTGAAAATCCCGACCAGTTATAGAAACTAGATTTCAAAATCCCGACCTGTTATAGAAACTGGATTTGAAAATCCCGACCAGTTATAGAAACTGGATTTGAAAATCCCGACCAGTTATTAAAACTGGATTTGAAAATCCCAACCAGTTATAGAAACTGGATTTCAAAATCCCGACCAGTTATAGAAACTGGAGTTGAAAATCCCGACCAGTTATAACACTGAATTTGAAAATCCCGACCAGTTATAAAAACTGGATTTGAAAATCCCGACTAGTTATAGAAACTGGATTTGAAAATCCTGACCAGTTATAGAAACTGAATTTGAAAATCCCGACCAGTTATGAAAACTGGATTTGAAAATCCCGACCAGTTATAAAACTGGATTTGAAAATCCCGACGAGTTATAGAAACTGAATTTGAAAATCCTGATCAGTTATAACACTGGATTTGAAAATCCCGACCAATTATAAAACTAGATTTGAAAATCCCGACCAGTTATAAAACTGGATTTGAAAATCCCGACCAGTTATAAAAACTAGAGTTGAAAATGCCGACCAGTTATAGAAACTTGATTTGAAAATCCCGACCAGTTATAGAAACTGGATTTGAAAATCTCGACCAGTTATAGAAACAGTATTTGAAAATCCCGACCAGTTATAGAAACTAGATTTGAAAATCCCGACTATTTATAAAATATGGAATTGAAAATCCCGACCAGTTATAGAAACTGATTTCAAAATCCCGACCAGTTATAGAAACTGGATTTGAAAATCCCGACCAGTTATAGAAACTGGATTTGAAAATCCCGACCAGTTATAACACTGAATTTGAAAATCCCGACCGGTTATAAAAACTGGATTTGAAAATCCCGACCAGTTATAGAATGTTGATTTGAAAATCCTGACCAGTTATAGAAACTGGATTTGAAAATCCCGACCAGTTATAAAAACTAGATTTGAAAATCTCGACCAGTTATAAAACTGGATTTCAAAATCCCGACCAGTTATAGAAATTAGATTTGAAAATCCTGATCAGTTATAACACTAGATTTGAAAATCCCGACCAATTATAAAACTAGATTTGAAAATCGGGACCTATTATAAAAACTGGATTTGAAAATCCCGACCAGTTATAAATCTGGATTTGAAAATCTCAACCAGTTATAAAACTAGATTTAAAAATCCCGACCAGTTATAGAAACAACATTTGAAAATCCTGACCAGTTATAAAACTGGATTTCAAAATCCCGACCAGTTATCGAAATTGGATTTGAAAATCCCGACCAGTTATGACACTAGATTTTGAAATCACGACCAGTTATAGAAACTGGATTTGAAAATCCCAACCAGTTATAGAAACTGGATTTGAAAATCCCGACCAGTTATAGAAACTGGATTTGAAAATCCCGACCAGTTGTAAAAACTGAATTTTGAAAATCCCGACCAGTTACAAAAACTGGATTTGAAAATCCCGACCAGTTATAAAAACTAGATTTGAAAATCTCGACCAGTTATAGAAACTGGATTTGAAAATCCCGACCAGTTATAGAAACTGGATTTGAAAATCCCGACCAGTTATAGAAACTAGATTTGAAAATCCCGACCAGTTATAGAAACTGGATTTGAAAATCCCGACCAGTTATAGAAACTGGATTTGAAAATCCCGACCAGTTATAAAAACTGGATTTGAAAATCCCGACCAGTTATAGAAACTGGATTTCAAAATACCGACCAGTTATAGAAACTGGATTTGAAAATCCTGACCAGTTATAGAAACTGGATTTGAAAATCCCGACCAGTTATAACACTGAATTTGAAAATCCCGACCAGTTATAAAAACTGGATTTGAAAATCCCGACCAGTTATAGAAACTGGATTTGAAAATCCTGACCTGTTATAGAAACTGAATTTGAAAATCCTGACCAGTTATGAAAACTGGATTTGAAAATCCCGACCAGTTATAAAACTGGATTTGAAAATCCCGACGAGTTATAGAAACTAAATTTGAAAATCCTGATCAGTTATAACACTGGATTTGAAAATCTCGACCAATTATAAAACTAGATTTGAAAATCCTGACCAGTTATAGCAAATGGATTTGAAAATCTTGACCAGTTATAAAACTGGATTTGAAAATCCCGACCAGTTATGACACTAGATTTGAAAATCCCGACCAGTTATAGAAACTGGATTTGAAAATCCCGACCAGTTATAAAAACTAGATTTGAAAATCCCGACCAGTTATAAAAACTAGATTTAAAAATCCCAACCAGTTATAGAAACTGGATTTGAAAATCCTGACCAGTTATAGAAACTGGATTTGAAAATCCCGACCAGTTATAGAAACTGGATTTGAAAAACCCGACTAGTTATAGAAACTGGATTTGAAAATCTTGACCAGTTATAGAAACAGGATTTTAAAATCCCGACCAGTTATAGAAACTAGATTTGAAAATCCCGACCATTTATAAAATCTGGAATTGAAAATCCCGACCAGTTATAGAAACTGATTTCAAAATCCCGACCAGTTATAGAAACTGGATTTGAAAATCCCGACCAGTTATAGAAACTGGATTTGAAAATCCCGACCAGTTATAACACTGAATTTGAAAATCCCGACCGGTTATAAAAACTGGATTTGAAAATCCCGACCAGTTATAGAATGTTGATTTGAAAATCCTGACCAGTTATAGAAACTGGATTTGAAAATCCCGACCAGTTATAAAAACTGGATTTGAAAATCTCGACCAGTTATAAAACTGGATTTGAAAATCCCGACCAGTTATAGAAATTAGATTTGAAAATCCTGATCAGTTATAACACTAGATTTGAAAATCCCGACCAATTATAAAACTAGATTTGAAAATCGGGACCTATTATAAAAACTGGATTTGAAAATCCCGACCAGTTATAAATCTGGATTTGAAAATCCCAACCAGTTATAAAACTAGATTTAAAAATCCCGACCAGTTATAGAAACAACATTTGAAAATCCTGACCAGTTATAAAACTGGATTTGAAAATCCCGACCAGTTATCGAAATTGGATTTGAAAATCCCGACCAGTTATGACACTAGATTTTGAAATCACGACCAGTTATAGAAACTGGATTTGAAAATCCCAACCAGTTATAGAAACTGGATTTGAAAATCCCGACCAGTTATAGAAACTGGATTTGAAAATCCCGACCAGTTGTAAAAACTGAATTTTGAAAATCCCGACCAGTTACAAAAACTGGATTTGAAAATCCCGACCAGTTATAAAAACTAGATTTGAAAATCTCGACCAGTTATAGAAACTGGATTTGAAAATCCCGACCAGTTATAGAAACTGGATTTGAAAATCCCGACCAGTTATAGAAACTAGATTTGAAAATCCCGACCAGTTATAGAAACTGGATTTGAAAATCCCGACCAGTTATAGAAACTGGATTTGAAAATCCCGACCAGTTATAAAAACTGGATTTGAAAATCCCGACCAGTTATAGAAACTGGATTTCAAAATGCCGACCAGTTATAGAAACTGGATTTGAAAATCCCGACCAGTTATAGAAACTGGATTTGAAAATCCCGACCAGTTATAACACTGAATTTGAAAATCCCGACCAGTTATAAAAACTGGATTTGAAAATCCCGACCAGTTATAGAAACTGGATTTGAAAATCCTGACCTGTTATAGAAACTGAATTTGAAAATCCTGACCAGTTATGAAAACTGGATTTGAAAATCCCGACCAGTTATAAAACTGGATTTGAAAATCCCGACGAGTTATAGAAACTAAATTTGAAAATCCTGATCAGTTATAACACTGGATTTGAAAATCCCGACCAATTATAAAACTAGATTTGAAAATCCTGACCAGTTATAGCAAATGGATTTGAAAATCTTGACCAGTTATAAAACTGGATTTGAAAATCCCGACCAGTTATGACACTAGATTTGAAAATCCCGACCAGTTATAGAAACTGGATTTGAAAATCCCGACCAGTTATAAAAACTAGATTTGAAAATCCCGACCAGTTATAAAAACTAGATTTAAAAATCCCAACCAGTTATAGAAACTGGATTTGAAAATCCTGACCAGTTATAGAAACTGGATTTGAAAATCCCGACCAGTTATAGAAACTGGATTTGAAAAACCCGACTAGTTATAAAAACTGGATTTGAAAATCCCGACTAGTTATAGAAACTGGATTTGAAAATCCTGACCAGTTATAGAAACTCAATTTGAAAATCCTGACCAGTTATGAAAACTGGATTTGAAAATCCCGACCAGTTATAAAACTGGATTTGAAAATCCCGACGAGTTATAGAAACTAAATTTGAAAATCCTGATCAGTTATAACACTGGATTTGAAAATCCCGACCAATTATAAAACTAGATTTGAAAATTCCGACCAGTTATAGCAAATGGATTTGAAAATCCCGACCAGTTATAAAACTGGATTTGAAAATCCTGACCAGTTATGACACTAGATTTAAAAATCCCGACCAGTTATAGAAACTGGATTTGAAAATCTCGACCAGTTATAAAAACTAGATTTGAAAATTCCGACCAGTTATAGAAACTGGATTTGAAAATCCTGACCAGTTATAGAAATTGGATTTTAAAATCCCGACCAATTATAGAAACTGGATTTAAAAATCCTGACCAGTTATAGAAACTGGATTTGAAAATCCCGACCAGTTATAAAAACTAGATTTGAAAATCCCGACCAGTTATAGAAACTGGATTTGAAAATCCCGACCAGTTATAGAAACTGGATTTGAAAATATAGACCAGTTATAGAAACTAGATTTGAAAATCCTAACCAGTTATAAAACTGGATTTGAAAATCCCGACGAGTTATAGAAACTGGATTTGAAAATCTCGACCAGTTATAAAAACTGGATATGAAAATCCCAACCAGTTATAGAAACTGGATTTCAAAATCCCGACCAGTTATAGAAACTGGAGTTGAAAATCCCGACCAGTTATAACACTGAATTTGAAAATCCCGACCAGTTATAAAAATTAGATTTGAAAATCCCGACTAGTTATAGAAACTGGATTTGAAAATCCTGACCAGTTATAGAAACTGAATTTGAAAATCCCGACCAGTTATGAAAACTGGATTTGAAAATCCCGACCAGTTATAAAACTGGATTTGAAAATCCCGACGAGTTATAGAAACTGAATTTGAAAATCCTGATCAGTTATAACACTGGATTTGAAAATCCCGACCAATTATAAAACTAGATTTGAAAATCCCGACCAGTTATAGCAAATGGATTTGAAAATCCCGACCAGTTATAAAATTGGATTTGAAAATCCCGACCAGTTATAACACTAGATTTGAAAATCCCGACCAGTTATAGAAACTGGATTTGAAAATCCCGACTAGTTATAAAAACTAGATTTGAAAATTCAGACCAGTTATAGAAACTGGATTTGAAAATCCTGACCAGTTATAGATATTGGATTTTAAAATCCCGAACAATTATAGAAACTGGATTTGAAAATCCTGACCAGTTATAGAAACTAGATTTCAAAATCCCGACCAGTTATAAAAACTAGATTTGAAAATCCCGATCAGTTATAGAAACTGGATTTGAAAATCCCGACCAGTTATAGAAACTGGATTTGAAAATATCGACCAGTTATAGAAACTAGATTTGAAAATCCCAACCAGTTATAAAACTGGATTTGAAAATCCCGACCAGTTATAGAAACTGGATTTGAAAATCCCGACCAGTTATAAAAACTGGATTTGAAAATGCCAACCAGTTATAGAAACTGGATTTCAAAATCCCTACCAGTTATAGAAACTGGAGTTGAAAATCCCGACCAGTTATAAAAACTGGATTTGAAAATCCCGACCAGTTATAAAACTGGATTTGAAAATCCTGACTAGTTATACAAACTGAATTTGAAAATCCTAACCAGTTATAAAAACTGGATTTGAAAGTCCCGACCAGTTTTAAAAACTGGATTTGAAAATCCCGACCAGTTATAGAAACTGGATTTGAAAATCCTGACCAGTTATAGAAATTGAATTTGAAAATCCTGACCAGTTATGAAAACTGGATTTGAAAATCCCGACCAGTTATAAAACTGGATTTGAAAATCCCGACGAGTTATAGAAACTAAATTTGAAAATCCTGATCAGTTATAACACTGGATTTGAAAATTCCGACAAATTATAAAACTAGATTTGAAAATCCCGACCAGTTATAGCAAATGGATTTGAAAATCCCGACCAGTTATAAAACTAGATTTGAAAATCCCGACCAGTTATGACACTAGATTTGAAAATCCCGACCAGTTATAGAAACTAGATTTCAAAATCCCGACCTGTTATAGAAACTGGATTTGAAAATCCCGACCAGTTATAGAAACTGGATTTGAAAATATCGACCAATTATTGAAACTAGATTTGAAAATCCCGACCAATTATAAAACTGGATTTGAAAATCTCGACCAGTTATAGAAACTGGATTTGAAAATCCCGACCAGTTATTAAAACTGGATTTGAAAATCCCAACCAGTTATAGAAACTGGATTTCAAAATCCCGACCAGTTATAGAAACTGGAGTTGAAAATCCCGACCAGTTATAACACTGAATTTGAAAATCCCGACCAGTTATAAAAACTGGATTTGAAAATCCCGACTAGTTATAGAAACTGGATTTGAAAATCCTGACCAGTTATAGAAACTGAATTTGAAAATCCCGACCAGTTATGAAAACTGGATTTGAAAATCCCGACCAGTTATAAAACTGGATTTGAAAATCCCGACGAGTTATAGAAACTGAATTTGAAAATCCTGATCAGTTATAACACTGGATTTGAAAATCCCGACCAATTATAAAACTAGATTTGAAAATCCCGACCAGTTATAAAACTGGATTTGAAAATCCCGACCAGTTATAAAAACTAGAGTTGAAAATGCCGACCAGTTATAGAAACTTGATTTGAAAATCCCGACCAGTTATAGAAACTGGATTTGAAAATCTCGACCAGTTATAGAAACAGTATTTGAAAATCCCGACCAGTTATAGAAACTAGATTTGAAAATCCCGACTATTTATAAAATATGGAATTGAAAATCCCGACCAGTTATAGAAACTGATTTCAAAATCCCGACCAGTTATAGAAACTGGATTTGAAAATCCCGACCAGTTATAGAAACTGGATTTGAAAATCCCGACCAGTTATAACACTGAATTTGAAAATCCCGACCGGTTATAAAAACTGGATTTGAAAATCCCGACCAGTTATAGAATGTTGATTTGAAAATCCTGACCAGTTATAGAAACTGGATTTGAAAATCCCGACCAGTTATAAAAACTAGATTTGAAAATCTCGACCAGTTATAAAACTGGATTTGAAAATCCCGACCAGTTATAGAAATTAGATTTGAAAATCCTGATCAGTTATAACACTAGATTTGAAAATCCCGACCAATTATAAAACTAGATTTGAAAATCGGGACCTATTATAAAAACTGGATTTGAAAATCCCGACCAGTTATAAATCTGGATTTGAAAATCCCAACCAGTTATAAAACTAGATTTAAAAATCCCGACCAGTTATAGAAACAACATTTGAAAATCCTGACCAGTTATAAAACTGGATTTCAAAATCCCGACCAGTTATCGAAATTGGATTTGAAAATCCCGACCAGTTATGACACTAGATTTTGAAATCACGACCAGTTATAGAAACTGGATTTGAAAATCCCAACCAGTTATAGAAACTGGATTTGAAAATCCCGACCAGTTATAGAAACTGGATTTGAAAATCCCGACCAGTTGTAAAAACTGAATTTTGAAAATCCCGACCAGTTACAAAAACTGGATTTGAAAATCCCGACCAGTTATAAAAACTAGATTTGAAAATCTCGACCAGTTATAGAAACTGGATTTGAAAATCCCGACCAGTTATAGAAACTGGATTTGAAAATCCCGACCAGTTATAGAAACTAGATTTGAAAATCCCGACCAGTTATAGAAACTGGATTTGAAAATCCCGACCAGTTATAGAAACTGGATTTGAAAATCCCGACCAGTTATAAAAACTGGATTTGAAAATCCCGACCAGTTATAGAAACTGGATTTCAAAATACCGACCAGTTATAGAAACTGGATTTGAAAATCCCGACCAGTTATAGAAACTGGATTTGAAAATCCCGACCAGTTATAACACTGAATTTGAAAATCCCGACCAGTTATAAAAACTGGATTTGAAAATCCCGACCAGTTATAGAAACTGGATTTGAAAATCCTGACCTGTTATAGAAACTGAATTTGAAAATCCTGACCAGTTATGAAAACTGGATTTGAAAATCCCGACCAGTTATAAAACTGGATTTGAAAATCCCGACGAGTTATAGAAACTAAATTTGAAAATCCTGATCAGTTATAACACTGGATTTGAAAATCTCGACCAATTATAAAACTAGATTTGAAAATCCTGACCAGTTATAGCAAATGGATTTGAAAATCTTGACCAGTTATAAAACTGGATTTGAAAATCCCGACCAGTTATGACACTAGATTTGAAAATCCCGACCAGTTATAGAAACTGGATTTGAAAATCCCGACCAGTTATAAAAACTAGATTTGAAAATCCCGACCAGTTATAAAAACTAGATTTAAAAATCCCAACCAGTTATAGAAACTGGATTTGAAAATCCTGACCAGTTATAGAAACTGGATTTGAAAATCCCGACCAGTTATAGAAACTGGATTTGAAAAACCCGACTAGTTATAGAAACTGGATTTGAAAATCTTGACCAGTTATAGAAACAGGATTTTAAAATTCCGACCAGTTATAGAAACTAGATTTGAAAATCCCGACCATTTATAAAATCTGGAATTGAAAATCCCGACCAGTTATAGAAACTGATTTCAAAATCCCGACCAGTTATAGAAACTGGATTTGAAAATCCCGACCAGTTATAGAAACTGGATTTGAAAATCCCGACCAGTTATAACACTGAATTTGAAAATCCCGACCGGTTATAAAAACTGGATTTGAAAATCCCGACCAGTTATAGAATGTTGATTTGAAAATCCTGACCAGTTATAGAAACTGGATTTGAAAATCCCGACCAGTTATAAAAACTGGATTTGAAAATCTCGACCAGTTATAAAACTTGATTTGAAAATCCCGACCAGTTATAGAAATTAGATTTGAAAATCCTGATCAGTTATAACACTAGATTTGAAAATCCCGACCAATTATAAAACTAGATTTGAAAATCGGGACCTATTATAAAAACTGGATTTGAAAATCCCGACCAGTTATAAATCTGGATTTGAAAATCCCAACCAGTTATAAAACTAGATTTAAAAATCCCGACCAGTTATAGAAACAACATTTGAAAATCCTGACCAGTTATAAAACTGGATTTGAAAATCCCGACCAGTTATCGAAATTGGATTTGAAAATCCCGACCAGTTATGACACTAGATTTTGAAATCACGACCAGTTATAGAAACTGGATTTGAAAATCCCAACCTGTTATAGAAACTGGATTTGAAAATCCCGACCAGTTATAGAAACTGGATTTGAAAATCCCGACCAGTTGTAAAAACTGAATTTTGAAAATCCCGACCAGTTACAAAAACTGGATTTGAAAATCCCGACCAGTTATAAAAACTAGATTTGAAAATCTCGACCAGTTATAGAAACTGGATTTGAAAATCCCGACCAGTTATAGAAACTGGATTTGAAAATCCCGACCAGTTATGGAAACTAGATTTGAAAATCCCGACCAGTTATAGAAACTGGATTTGAAAATCCCGACCAGTTATAGAAACTGGATTTGAAAATCCCGACCAGTTATAAAAACTGGATTTGAAAATCCCGACCAGTTATAGAAACTGGATTTCAAAATGCCGACCAGTTATAGAAACTGGATTTGAAAATCCCGACCAGTTATAGAAACTGGATTTGAAAATCCCGACCAGTTATAACACTGAATTTGAAAATCCCGACCAGTTATAAAAACTGGATTTGAAAATCCCGACCAGTTATAGAAACTGGATTTGAAAATCCTGACCTGTTATAGAAACTGAATTTGAAAATCCTGACCAGTTATGAAAACTGGATTTGAAAATCCCGACCAGTTATAAAACTGGATTTGAAAATCCCGACGAGTTATAGAAACTAAATTTGAAAATCCTGATCAGTTATAACACTGGATTTGAAAATCCCGACCAATTATAAAACTAGATTTGAAAATCCTGACCAGTTATAGCAAATGGATTTGAAAATCTTGACCAGTTATAAAACTGGATTTGAAAATCCCGACCAGTTATGACACTAGATTTGAAAATCCCGACCAGTTATAGAAACTGGATTTGAAAATCCCGACCAGTTATAAAAACTAGATTTGAAAATCCCGACCAGTTATAAAAACTAGATTTAAAAATCCCAACCAGTTATAGAAACTGGATTTGAAAATCCTGACCAGTTATAGAAACTGGATTTGAAAATCCCGACCAGTTATAGAAACTGGATTTGAAAAACCCGACTAGTTATAAAAACTGGATTTGAAAATCCCGACTAGTTATAGAAACTGGATTTGAAAATCCTGACCAGTTATAGAAACTCAATTTGAAAATCCTGACCAGTTATGAAAACTGGATTTGAAAATCCCGACCAGTTATAAAACTGGATTTGAAAATCCCGACGAGTTATAGAAACTAAATTTGAAAATCCTGATCAGTTATAACACTGGATTTGAAAATCCCGACCAATTATAAAACTAGATTTGAAAATTCCGACCAGTTATAGCAAATGGATTTGAAAATCCCGACCAGTTATAAAACTGGATTTGAAAATCCTGACCAGTTATGACACTAGATTTAAAAATCCCGACCAGTTATAGAAACTGGATTTGAAAATCTCGACCAGTTATAAAAACTAGATTTGAAAATTCCGACCAGTTATAGAAACTGGATTTGAAAATCCTGACCAGTTATAGAAATTGGATTTTAAAATCCCGACCAATTATAGAAACTGGATTTAAAAATCCTGACCAGTTATAAAAACTGGATTTGAAAATCCCGACCAGTTATAAAAACTAGATTTGAAAATCCCGACCAGTTATAGAAACTGGATTTGAAAATCCCGACCAGTTATAGAAACTGGATTTGAAAATATAGACCAGTTATAGAAACTAGATTTGAAAATCCTAACCAGTTATAAAACTGGATTTGAAAATCCCGACGAGTTATAGAAACTGGATTTGAAAATCTCGACCAGTTATAAAAACTGGATATGAAAATCCCAACCAGTTATAGAAACTGGATTTCAAAATCCCGACCAGTTATAGAAACTGGAGTTGAAAATCCCGACCAGTTATAACACTGAATTTGAAAATCCCGACCAGTTATAAAAATTAGATTTGAAAATCCCGACTAGTTATAGAAACTGGATTTGAAAATCCTGACCAGTTATAGAAACTGAATTTGAAAATCCCGACCAGTTATGAAAACTGGATTTGAAAATCCCGACCAGTTATAAAACTGGATTTGAAAATCCCGACGAGTTATAGAAACTGAATTTGAAAATCGTGATCAGTTATAACACTGGATTTGAAAATCCCGACCAATTATAAAACTAGATTTGAAAATCCCGACCAGTTATAGCAAATGGATTTGAAAATCCCGACCAGTTATAAAATTGGATTTGAAAATCCCGACCAGTTATAACACTAGATTTGAAAATCCCGACCAGTTATAGAAACTGGATTTGAAAATACCGACCAGTTATAAAAACTAGATTTGAAAATTCATACCAGTTATAGAAACTGGATTTGAAAATCCTGACCAGTTATAGATATTGGATTTTAAAATCCCGACCAATTATAGAAACTGGATTTGAAAATCCTGACCAGTTATAGAAACTAGATTTCAAAATCCCGACCAGTTATAAAAACTAGATTTGAAAATCCCGATCAGTTATAGAAACTGGATTTGAAAATCCCGACCAGTTATAGAAACTGGATTTGAAAATATCGACCAGTTATAGAAACTAGATTTGAAAATCCCAACCAGTTATAAAACTGGATTTGAAAATCCCGACCAGTTATAGAAACTGGATTTGAAAATCCCGACCAGTTATAAAAACTGGATTTGAAAATGCCAACCAGTTATAGAAACTGGATTTCAAAATCCCTACCAGTTATAGAAACTGGAGTTGAAAATCCCGACCAGTTATAAAAACTGGATTTGAAAATCCCGACCAGTTATAAAACTGGATTTGAAAATCCTGACTAGTTATACAAACTGAATTTGAAAATCCTAACCAGTTATAAAAACTGGATTTGAAAGTCCCGACCAGTTTTAAAAACTGGATTTGAAAATCCCGACCAGTTATAGAAACTGGATTTGAAAATCCTGACCAGTTATAGAAATTGAATTTGAAAATCCTGACCAGTTATGAAAACTGGATTTGAAAATCCCGACCAGTTATAAAACTGGATTTGAAAATCCCGACGAGTTATAGAAACTAAATTTGAAAATCCTGATCAGTTATAACACTGGATTTGAAAATTCCGACAAATTATAAAACTAGATTTGAAAATCCCGACCAGTTATAGCAAATGGATTTGAAAATCCCGACCAGTTATAAAACTAGATTTGAAAATCCCGACCAGTTATGACACTAGATTTGAAAATCCCGACCAGTTATAGAAACTAGATTTCAAAATCCCGACCTGTTATAGAAACTGGATTTGAAAATCCCGACCAGTTATAGAAACTGGATTTGAAAATATCGACCAATTATTGAAACTAGATTTGAAAATCCCGACCAATTATAAAACTGGATTTGAAAATCTCGACCAGTTATAGAAACTGGATTTGAAAATCCCGACCAGTTATTAAAACTGGATTTGAAAATCCCAACCAGTTATAGAAACTGGATTTCAAAATCCCGACCAGTTATAGAAACTGGAGTTGAAAATCCCGACCAGTTATAACACTGAATTTGAAAATCCCGACCAGTTATAAAAACTGGATTTGAAAATCCCGACTAGTAATAGAAACTGGATTTGAAAATCCTGACCAGTTATAGAAACTGAATTTGAAAATCCCGACCAGTTATGAAAACTGGATTTGAAAATCCCGACCAGTTATAAAACTGGATTTTGAAATCACGACCAGTTATAGAAACTGGATTTGAAAATCCCAACCAGTTATAGAAACTGGATTTGAAAATCCCGACCAGTTATAGAAACTGGATTTGAAAATCCCGACCAGTTGTAAAAACTGAATTTTGAAAATCCCGACCAGTTACAAAAACTGGATTTGAAAATCCCGACCAGTTATAAAAACTAGATTTGAAAATCTCGACCAGTTATAGAAACTGGATTTGAAAATCCCGACCAGTTATAGAAACTGGATTTGAAAATCCCGACCAGTTATAGAAACTAGATTTGAAAATCCCGACCAGTTATAGAAACTGGATTTGAAAATCCCGACCAGTTATAGAAACTGGATTTGAAAATCCCGACCAGTTATAAAAACTGGATTTGAAAATCCCGACCAGTTATAGAAACTGGATTTCAAAATACCGACCAGTTATAGAAACTGGATTTGAAAATCCCGACCAGTTATAGAAACTGGATTTGAAAATCCCGACCAGTTATAACACTGAATTTGAAAATCCCGACCAGTTATAAAAACTGGATTTGAAAATCCCGACCAGTTATAGAAACTGGATTTGAAAATCCTGACCTGTTATAGAAACTGAATTTGAAAATCCTGACCAGTTATGAAAACTGGATTTGAAAATCCCGACCAGTTATAAAACTGGATTTGAAAATCCCGACGAGTTATAGAAACTAAATTTGAAAATCCTGATCAGTTATAACACTGGATTTGAAAATCTCGACCAATTATAAAACTAGATTTGAAAATCCTGACCAGTTATAGCAAATGGATTTGAAAATCTTGACCAGTTATAAAACTGGATTTGAAAATCCCGACCAGTTATGACACTAGATTTGAAAATCCCGACCAGTTATAGAAACTGGATTTGAAAATCCCGACCAGTTATAAAAACTAGATTTGAAAATCCCGACCAGTTATAAAAACTAGATTTAAAAATCCCAACCAGTTATAGAAACTGGATTTGAAAATCCTGACCAGTTATAGAAACTGGATTTGAAAATCCCGACCAGTTATAGAAACTGGATTTGAAAAACCCGACTAGTTATAAAAACTGGATTTGAAAATCCCGACTAGTTATAGAAACTGGATTTGAAAATCCTGACCAGTTATAGAAACTCAATTTGAAAATCCTGACCAGTTATGAAAACTGGATTTGAAAATCCCGACCAGTTATAAAACTGGATTTGAAAATCCCGACGAGTTATAGAAACTAAATTTGAAAATCCTGATCAGTTATAACACTGGATTTGAAAATCCCGACCAATTATAAAACTAGATTTGAAAATTCCGACCAGTTATAGCAAATGGATTTGAAAATCCCGACCAGTTATAAAACTGGATTTGAAAATCCTGACCAGTTATGACACTAGATTTAAAAATCCCGACCAGTTATAGAAACTGGATTTGAAAATCTCGACCAGTTATAAAAACTAGATTTGAAAATTCCGACCAGTTATAGAAACTGGATTTGAAAATCCTGACCAGTTATAGAAATTGGATTTTAAAATCCCGACCAATTATAGAAACTGGATTTAAAAATCCTGACCAGTTATAGAAACTGGATTTGAAAATCCCGACCAGTTATAAAAACTAGATTTGAAAATCCCGACCAGTTATAGAAACTGGATTTGAAAATCCCGACCAGTTATAGAAACTGGATTTGAAAATATAGACCAGTTATAGAAACTAGATTTGAAAATCCTAACCAGTTATAAAACTGGATTTGAAAATCCCGACCAGTTATAGAAACTGGATTTGAAAATCTCGACCAGTTATAAAAACTGGATTTGAAAATCCCAACCAGTTATAGAAACTGGATTTCAAAATCCCGACCAGTTATAGAAACTGGAGTTGAAAATCCCGACCAGTTATAACACTGAATTTGAAAATCCCGACCAGTTATAAAAATTGGATTTGAAAATCCCGACTAGTTATAGAAACTGGATTTGAAAATCCTGACCAGTTATAGAAACTGAATTTGAAAATCCCGACCAGTTATGAAAACTGGATTTGAAAATCCCGACCAGTTATAAAACTGGATTTGAAAATCCCGACGAGTTATAGAAACTGAATTTGAAAATCCTGATCAGTTATAACACTGGATTTGAAAATCCCGACCAATTATAAAACTAGATTTGAAAATCCCGACCAGTTATAGCAAATGGATTTGAAAATCCCGACCAGTTATAAAATTGGATTTGAAAATCCCGACCAGTTATAACACTAGATTTGAAAATCCCGACCAGTTATAGAAACTGGATTTGAAAATCCCGACCAGTTATAAAAACTAGATTTGAAAATTCAGACCAGTTATAGAAACTGGATTTGAAAATCCTGACCAGTTATAGATATTGGATTTTAAAATCCCGACCAATTATAGAAACTGGATTTGAAAATCCTGACCAGTTATAGAAACTGGATTTCAAAATCCCGACCAGTTATAAAAACTAGATTTGAAAATCCCGATCAGTTATAGAAACTGGATTTGAAAATCCCGACCAGTTATAGAAACTGGATTTGAAAATATCGACCAGTTATAGAAACTAGATTTGAAAATCCCAACCAGTTATAAAACTGGATTTGAAAATCCCGACCAGTTATAGAAACTGGATTTGAAAATCCCGACCAGTTATAAAAACTGGATTTGAAAATGCCAACCAGTTATAGAAACTGGATTTCAAAATCCCTACCAGTTATAGAAACTGGAGTTGAAAATCCCGACCAGTTATAAAAACTGGATTTGAAAATTCCGACCAGTTATAAAACTGGATTTGAAAATCCTGACTAGTTATACAAACTGAATTTGAAAATCCTGACCAGTTATAAAAACTGGATTTGAAAGTCCCGACCAGTTTTAAAAACTGGATTTGAAAATCCCGACCAGTTATAGAAACTGGATTTGAAAATCCTGACCAGTTATAGAAATCTAATTTGAAAATCCTGACCAGTTATGAAAACTGGATTTGAAAATCCCGACCAGTTATAAAACTGGATTTGAAAATCCCGACGAGTTATAGAAACTAAATTTGAAAATCCTGATCAGTTATAACACTGGATTTGAAAATTTCGACAAATTATAAAACTAGATTTGAAAATCCCGACCAGTTATAGCAAATGGATTTGAAAATCCCGACCAGTTATAAAACTAGATTTGAAAATCCCGACCAGTTATGACACTAGATTTGAAAATCCCGACCAGTTACAGAAACTAGATTTGAAAATCCCGACCAGTTATAGAAACTGGATTTGAAAATCCCGACCAGTTATAGAAACTGGATTTGAAAATATCGACCAATTATAGAAACTAGATTTGAAAATCCCGACCAATTATAAAACTGGATTTGAAAATCTCGACCAGTTATAGAAACTGGATTTGAAAATCCCGACCAGTTATTAAAACTGGATTTGAAAATCCCAACCAGTTATAGAAACTGGATTTCAAAATCCCGACCAGTTATAGAAACTGGAGTTGAAAATCCCGACCAGTTATAACACTGAATTTGAAAATCCCGACCAGTTATAAAAACTGGATTTGAAAATCCCGACTAGTTATAGAAACTGGATTTGAAAATCCTGACCAGTTATAGAAACTGAATTTGAAAATCCCGACCAGTTATGAAAACTGGATTTGAAAATCCCGACCAGTTATAAAACTGGATTTGAAAATCCCGACGAGTTATAGAAACTGAATTTGAAAATCCTGATCAGTTATAACACTGGATTTGAAAATCCCGACCAATTATAAAACTAGATTTGAAAATCCCGACCAGTTATAAAACTGGATTTGAAAATCCCGACCAGTTATAAAAACTAGAGTTGAAAATGCCGACCAGTTATAGAAACTTGATTTGAAAATCCCGACCAGTTATAGAAACTGGATTTGAAAATCTCGACCAGTTATAGAAACAGTATTTGAAAATCCCGACCAGTTATAGAAACTAGATTTGAAAATCCCGACCATTTATAAAATATGGAATTGAAAATCCCGACCAGTTATAGAAACTGATTTCAAAATCCCGACCAGTTATAGAAACTGGATTTGAAAATCCCGACCAGTTATAGAAACTGGATTTGAAAATCCCGACCAGTTATAACACTGAATTTGAAAATCCCGACCGGTTATAAAAACTGGATTTGAAAATCCCGACCAGTTATAGAATGTTGATTTGAAAATCCTGACCAGTTATAGAAACTGGATTTGAAAATCCCGACCAGTTATAAAAACTGGATTTGAAAATCTCGACCAGTTATAAAACTGGATTTGAAAATCCCGACCAGTTATAGAAATTAGATTTGAAAATCCTGATCAGTTATAACACTAGATTTGAAAATCCCGACCAATTATAAAACTAGATTTGAAAATCGGGACCTATTTTAAAAACTGGATTTGAAAATCCCGACCAGTTATAAATCTGGATTTGAAAATCCCAACCAGTTATAAAACTAGATTTAAAAATCCCGACCAGTTATAGAAACAACATTTGAAAATCCTGACCAGTTATAAAACTGGATTTGAAAATCCCGACCAGTTATCGAAATTGGATTTGAAAATCCCGACCAGTTATGACACTAGATTTTGAAATCACGACCAGTTATAGAAACTGGATTTGAAAATCCCAACCAGTTATAGAAACTGGATTTGAAAATCCCGACCAGTTATAGAAACTGGATTTGAAAATCCCGACCAGTTGTAAAAACTGAATTTTGAAAATCCCGACCAGTTACAAAAACTGGATTTGAAAATCCCGACCAGTTATAAAAACTAGATTTGAAAATCTCGACCAGTTATAGAAACTGGATTTGAAAATCCCGACCAGTTATAGAAACTGGATTTGAAAATCCCGACCAGTTATAGAAACTAGATTTGAAAATCCCGACCAGTTATAGAAACTGGATTTGAAAATCCCGACCAGTTATAGAAACTGGATTTGAAAATCCCGACCAGTTATAAAAACTGGATTTGAAAATCCCGACCAGTTATAGAAACTGGATTTCAAAATACCGACCAGTTATAGAAACTGGATTTGAAAATCCCGACCAGTTATAGAAACTGGATTTGAAAATCCCGACCAGTTATAACACTGAATTTGAAAATCCCGACCAGTTATAAAAACTGGATTTGAAAATCCCGACCAGTTATAGAAACTGGATTTGAAAATCCTGACCTGTTATAGAAACTGAATTTGAAAATCCTGACCAGTTATGAAAACTGGATTTGAAAATCCCGACCAGTTATAAAACTGGATTTGAAAATCCCGACGAGTGATAGAAACTAAATTTGAAAATCCTGATCAGTTATAACACTGGATTTGAAAATCCCGACCAATTATAAAACTAGATTTGAAAATCCTGACCAGTTATAGTAAATGGATTTGAAAATCTTGACCAGTTATAAAACTGGATTTGAAAATCCCGACCAGTTATGACACTAGATTTGAAAATCCCGACCAGTTATAGAAACTGGATTTGAAAATCCCGACCAGTTATAAAAACTAGATTTGAAAATCCCGACCAGTTATAAAAACTAGATTTAAAAATCCCAACCAGTTATAGAAACTGGATTTGAAAATCCTGACCAGTTATAGAAACTGGATTTGAAAATCCCGACCAGTTATAGAAACTGGATTTGAAAAACCCGACTAGTTATAAAAACTGGATTTGAAAATCCCGACTAGTTATAGAAACTGGATTTGAAAATCCTGACCAGTTATAGAAACTCAATTTGAAAATCCTGACCAGTTATGAAAACTGGATTTGAAAATCCCGACCAGTTATAAAACTGGATTTGAAAATCCCGACGAGTTATAGAAACTAAATTTGAAAATCCTGATCAGTTATAACACTGGATTTGAAAATCCCGACCAATTATAAAACTAGATTTGAAAATTCCGACCAGTTATAGCAAATGGATTTGAAAATCCCGACCAGTTATAAAACTGGATTTGAAAATCCTGACCAGTTATGACACTAGATTTAAAAATCCCGACCAGTTATAGAAACTGGATTTGAAAATCTCGACCAGTTATAAAAACTAGATTTGAAAATTCCGACCAGTTATAGAAACTGGATTTGAAAATCCTGACCAGTTATAGAAATTGGATTTTAAAATCCCGACCAATTATAGAAACTGGATTTAAAAATCCTGACCAGTTATAGAAACTGGATTTGAAAATCCCGACCAGTTATAAAAACTAGATTTGAAAATCCCGACCAGTTATAGAAACTGGATTTGAAAATCCCGACCAGTTATAGAAACTGGATTTGAAAATATAGACCAGTTATAGAAACTAGATTTGAAAATCCTAACCAGTTATAAAACTGGATTTGAAAATCCCGACGAGTTATAGAAACTGGATTTGAAAATCTCGACCAGTTATAAAAACTGGATATGAAAATCCCAACCAGTTATAGAAACTGGATTTCAAAATCCCGACCAGTTATAGAAACTGGAGTTGAAAATCCCGACCAGTTATAACACTGAATTTGAAAATCCCGACCAGTTATAAAAATTAGATTTGAAAATCCCGACTAGTTATAGAAACTGGATTTGAAAATCCTGACCAGTTATAGAAACTGAATTTGAAAATCCCGACCAGTTATGAAAACTGGATTTGAAAATCCCGACCAGTTATAAAACTGGATTTGAAAATCCCGACGAGTTATAGAAACTGAATTTGAAAATCCTGATCAGTTATAACACTGGATTTGAAAATCCCGACCAATTATAAAACTAGATTTGAAAATCCCGACCAGTTATAGCAAATGGATTTGAAAATCCCGACCAGTTATAAAATTGGATTTGAAAATCCCGACCAGTTATAACACTAGATTTGAAAATCCCGACCAGTTATAGAAACTGGATTTGAAAATCCCGACCAGTTATAAAAACTAGATTTGAAAATTCAGACCAGTTATAGAAACTGGATTTGAAAATCCTGACCAGTTATAGATATTGGATTTTAAAATCCCGACCAATTAGAGAAACTGGATTTGAAAATCCTGACCAGTTATAGAAACTAGATTTCAAAATCCCGACCAGTTATAAAAACTAGATTTGAAAATCCCGATCAGTTATAGAAACTGGATTTGAAAATCCCGACCAGTTATAGAAACTGGATTTGAAAATATCGACCAGTTATAGAAACTAGATTTGAAAATCCCAACCAGTTATAAAACTGGATTTGAAAATCCCGACCAGTTATAGAAACTGGATTTGAAAATCCCGACCAGTTATAAAAACTGGATTTGAAAATGCCAACCAGTTATAGAAACTGGATTTCAAAATCCCTACCAGTTATAGAAACTGGAGTTGAAAATCCCGACCAGTTATAAAAACTGGATTTGAAAATCCCGACCAGTTATAAAACTGGATTTGAAAATCCTGACTAGTTATACAAACTGAATTTGAAAATCCTAACCAGTTATAAAAACTGGATTTGAAAGTCCCGACCAGTTTTAAAAACTGGATTTGAAAATCCCGACCAGTTATAGAAACTGGATTTGAAAATCCTGACCAGTTATAGAAATTGAATTTGAAAATCCTGACCAGTTATGAAAACTGGATTTGAAAATCCCGACCAGTTATAAAACTGGATTTGAAAATCCCGACGAGTTATAGAAACTAAATTTGAAAATCCTGATCAGTTATTACACTGGATTTGAAAATTCCGACCAATTATAAAACTAGATTTGAAAATCCCGACCAGTTATAGCAAATGGATTTGAAAATCCCGACCAGTTATAAAACTAGATTTGAAAATCCCGACCAGTTATGACACTAGATTTGAAAATCCCGACCAGTTATAGAAACTAGATTTCAAAATCCCGACCAGTTATAGAAACTGGATTTGAAAATCCCGACCAGTTATAGAAACTGGATTTGAAAATATCGACCAATTATTGAAACTAGATTTGAAAATCCCGACCAATTATAAAACTGGATTTGAAAATCTCGACCAGTTATAGAAACTGGATTTGAAAATCCCGACCAGTTATTAAAACTGGATTTGAAAATCCCAACCAGTTATAGAAACTGGATTTCAAAATCCCGACCAGTTATAGAAACTGGAGTTGAAAATCCCGACCAGTTATAACACTGAATTTGAAAATCCCGACCAGTTATAAAAACTGGATTTGAAAATCCCGACTAGTTATAGAAACTGGATTTGAAAATCCTGACCAGTTATAGAAACTGAATTTGAAAATCCCGACCAGTTATGAAAACTGGATTTGAAAATCCCGACCAGTTATAAAACTGGATTTGAAAATCCCGACGAGTTATAGAAACTGAATTTGAAAATCCTGATCAGTTATAACACTGGATTTGAAAATCCCGACCAATTATAAAACTAGATTTGAAAATCCCGACCAGTTATAAAACTGGATTTGAAAATCCCGACCAGTTATAAAAACTAGAGTTGAAAATGCCGACCAGTTATAGAAACTTGATTTGAAAATCCCGACCAGTTATAGAAACTGGATTTGAAAATCTCGACCAGTTATAGAAACAGTATTTGAAAATCCCGACCAGTTATAGAAACTAGATTTGAAAATCCCGACTATTTATAAAATATGGAATTGAAAATCCCGACCAGTTATAGAAACAGGATTTGAAAATCCCGACCAGTTATAGAAACTGGATTTGAAAATCCCGACCAGTTATAACACTGAATTTGAAAATCCCGACCGGTTATAAAAACTGGATTTGAAAATCCCGACCAGTTATAGAATGTTGATTTGAAAATCCTGACCAGTTATAGAAACTGGATTTGAAAATCCCGACCAATTATAAAAACTGGATTTGAAAATCTCGACCAGTTATAAAACTGGATTTGAAAATCCCGACCAGTTATAGAAATTAGATTTGAAAATCCTGATCAGTTATAACACTAGATTTGAAAATCCCGACCAATTATAAAACTAGATTTGAAAATCGGGACCTATTATAAAAACTGGATTTGAAAATCCCGACCAGTTATAAATCTGGATTTGAAAATCCCAACCAGTTATAAAACTAGATTTAAAAATCCCGACCAGTTATAGAAACAACATTTGAAAATCCTGACCAGTTATAAAACTGGATTTCAAAATCCCGACCAGTTATCGAAATTGGATTTGAAAATCCCGACCAGTTATGACACTAGATTTTGAAATCACGACCAGTTATAGAAACTGGATATGAAAATCCCAACCAGTTATAGAAACTGGATTTGAAAATCCCGACCAGTTATAGAAACTGGATTTGAAAATCCCGACCAGTTGTAAAAACTGAATTTTGAAAATCCCGACCAGTTACAAAAACTGGATTTGAAAATCCCGACCAGTTATAAAAACTAGATTTGAAAATCTCGACCAGTTATAGAAACTGGATTTGAAAATCCCGACCAGTTATAGAAACTGGATTTGAAAATCCCGACCAGTTATAGAAACTGGATTTGAAAATCCCGACCAGTTATAAAAACTGGATTTGAAAATCCCGACCAGTTATAGAAACTGGATTTCAAAATACCGACCAGTTATAGAAACTGGATTTGAAAATCCCGACCAGTTATAGAAACTGGATTTGAAAATCCCGACCAGTTATAACACTGAATTTGAAAATCCCGACCAGTTATAAAAACTGGATTTGAAAATCCCGACCAGTTATAGAAACTGGATTTGAAAATCCTGACCTGTTATAGAAACTGAATTTGAAAATCCTGACCAGTTATGAAAACTGGATTTGAAAATCCCGACCAGTTATAAAACTGGATTTGAAAATCCCGACGAGTTATAGAAACTAAATTTGAAAATCCTGATCAGTTATAACACTGAATTTGAAAATCTCGACCAATTATAAAACTAGATTTGAAAATCCTGACCAGTTATAGCAAATGAATTTGAAAATCTTGACCAGTTATAAAACTGGATTTGAAAATCCCGACCAGTTATGACACTAGATTTGAAAATCCCGACCAGTTATAGAAACTGGATTTGAAAATCCCGACCAGTTATAAAAACTAGATTTGAAAATCCCGACCAGTTATAAAAACTAGATTCAAAAATCCCAACCAGTTATAGAAACTGGGTTTGAAAATCCTGACCAGTTATAGAAACTGGATTTGAAAATCCCGACCAGTTATAGAAACTGGATTTGAAAAACCCGACTAGTTATAAAAACTGGATTTGAAAATCCCGACTAGTTATAGAAACTGGATTTGAAAATCCTGACCAGTTATAGAAACTCAATTTGAAAATCCTGACCAGTTATGAAAACTGGATTTGAAAATCCCGACCAGTTATAAAACTGGATTTGAAAATCCCGACGAGTTATAGAAACTAAATTTGAAAATCCTGATCAGTTATAACACTGGATTTGAAAATCCCGACCAATTATAAAACTAGATTTGAAAATTCCGACCAGTTATAGCAAATGGATTTGAAAATCCCGACCAGTTATAAAACTGGATTTGAAAATCCTTACCAGTTATGACACTAGATTTAAAAATCCCGACCAGTTATAGAAACTGGATTTGAAAATCTCGACCAGTTATAAAAACTAGATTTGAAAATTCCGACCAGTTATAGAAACTGGATTTGAAAATCCTGACCAGTTATAGAAATTGGATTTTAAAATCCCGACCAATTATAGAAACTGGATTTAAAAATCCTGACCAGTTATAGAAACTGGATTTGAAAATCCCGACCAGTTATAAAAACTAGATTTGAAAATCCCGACCAGTTATAGAAACTGGATTTGAAAATCCCGACCAGTTATAGAAACTGGATTCGAAAATATAGACCAGTTATAGAAACTAGATTTGAAAATCCTAACCAGTTATAGAACTGGATTTGAAAATCCCGACCAGTTATAGAAACTGGATTTGAAAATCTCGACCAGTTATAAAAACTGGATTTGAAAATCCCAACCAGTTATAGAAACTGGATTTCAAAATCCCGACCAGTTATAGAAACTGGAGTTGAAAATCCCGACCAGTTATAACACTGAATTTGAAAATCCCGACCAGTTATAAAAATTGGATTTGAAAATCCCGACTAGTTATAGAAACTGGATTTGAAAATCCTGACCAGTTATAGAAACTGAATTTGAAAATCCCGACCAGTTATGAAAACTGGATTTGAAAATCCCGACCAGTTATAAAACTGGATTTGAAAATCCCGACGAGTTATAGAAACTGAATTTGAAAATCCTGATCAGTTATAACACTGGATTTGAAAATCCCGACCAATTATAAAACTAGATTTGAAAATCCCGACCAGTTATAGCAAATGGATTTGAAAATCCCGACCAGTTATAAAATTGGATTTGAAAATCCCGACCAGTTATAACACTAGATTTGAAAATCCCGACCAGTTATAGAAACTGGATTTGAAAATCCCGACCAGTTATAAAAACTAGATTTGAAAATTCAGACCAGTTATAGAAACTGGATTTGAAAATCCTGACCAGTTATAGATATTGGATTTTAAAATCCCGACCAATTATAGAAACTGGATTTGAAAATCCTGACCAGTTATAGAAACTAGATTTCAAAATCCCGACCAGTTATAAAAACTAGATTTGAAAATCCCGATCAGTTATAGAAACTGGATTTGAAAATCCCGACCAGTTATAGAAACTGGATTTGAAAATATCGACCAGTTATAGAAACTAGATTTGAAAATCCCAACCAGTTATAAAACTGGATTTGAAAATCCCGACCAGTTATAGAAACTGGATTTGAAAATCCCGACCAGTTATAAAAACTGGATTTGAAAATGCCAACCAGTTATAGAAACTGGATTTCAAAATCCCTACCAGTTATAGAAACTGGAGTTGAAAATCCCGACCAGTTATAAAAACAGGATTTGAAAATCCCGACCAGTTATAAAACTGGATTTGAAAATCCTGACTAGTTATACAAACTGAATTTGAAAATCCTAACCAGTTATAAAAACTGGATTTGAAAGTCCCGACCAGTTTTAAAAACTGGATTTGAAAATCCCGACCAGTTATAGAAACTGGATTTGAAAATCCTGACCAGTTATAGAAATTGAATTTGAAAATCCTGACCAGTTATGAAAACTGGATTTGAAAATCCCGACCAGTTATAAAACTGGATTTGAAAATCCCGACGAGTTATAGAAACTAAATTTGAAAATCCTGATCAGTTATTACACTGGATTTGAAAATTCCGACCAATTATAAAACTAGATTTGAAAATCCCGACCAGTTATAGCAAATGGATTTGAAAATCCCGACCAGTTATAAAACTAGATTTGAAAATCCCGACCAGTTATGACACTAGATTTGAAAATCCCGACCAGTTATAGAAACTAGATTTCAAAATCCCGACCAGTTATAGAAACTGGATTTGAAAATCCCGACCAGTTATAGAAACTGGATTTGAAAATATCGACCAATTATTGAAACTAGATTTGAAAATCCCGACCAATTATAAAACTGGATTTGAAAATCTCGACCAGTTATAGAAACTGGATTTGAAAATCCCGACCAGTTATTAAAACTGGATTTGAAAATCCCAACCAGTTATAGAAACTGGATTTCAAAATCCCGACCAGTTATAGAAACTGGAGTTGAAAATCCCGACCAGTTATAACACTGAATTTGAAAATCCCGACCAGTTATAAAAACTGGATTTGAAAATCCCGACTAGTTATAGAAACTGGATTTGAAAATCCTGACCAGTTATAGAAACTGAATTTGAAAATCCCGACCAGTTATGAAAACTGGATTTGAAAATCCCGACCAGTTATAAAACTGGATTTGAAAATCCCGACGAGTTATAGAAACTGAATTTGAAAATCCTGATCAGTTATAACACTGGATTTGAAAATCCCGACCAATTATAAAACTAGATTTGAAAATCCCGACCAGTTATAAAACTGGATTTGAAAATCCCGACCAGTTATAAAAACTAGAGTTGAAAATGCCGACCAGTTATAGAAACTTGATTTGAAAATCCCGACCAGTTATAGAAACTGGATTTGAAAATCTCGACCAGTTATAGAAACAGTATTTGAAAATCCCGACCAGTTATAGAAACTAGATTTGAAAATCCCGACTATTTATAAAATATGGAATTGAAAATCCCGACCAGTTATAGAAACAGGATTTGAAAATCCCGACCAGTTATAGAAACTGGATTTGAAAATCCCGACCAGTTATAACACTGAATTTGAAAATCCCGACCGGTTATAAAAACTGGATTTGAAAATCCCGACCAGTTATAGAATGTTGATTTGAAAATCCTGACCAGTTATAGAAACTGGATTTGAAAATCCCGACCAATTATAAAAACTGGATTTGAAAATCTCGACCAGTTATAAAACTGGATTTGAAAATCCCGACCAGTTATAGAAATTAGATTTGAAAATCCTGATCAGTTATAACACTAGATTTGAAAATCCCGACCAATTATAAAACTAGATTTGAAAATCGGGACCTATTATAAAAACTGGATTTGAAAATCCCGACCAGTTATAAATCTGGATTTGAAAATCCCAACCAGTTATAAAACTAGATTTAAAAATCCCGACCAGTTATAGAAACAACATTTGAAAATCCTGACCAGTTATAAAACTGGATTTCAAAATCCCGACCAGTTATCGAAATTGGATTTGAAAATCCCGACCAGTTATGACACTAAATTTTGAAATCACGACCAGTTATAGAAACTGGATTTGAAAATCCCAACCAGTTATAGAAACTGGATTTGAAAATCCCGACCAGTTATAGAAACTGGATTTGAAAATCCCGACCAGTTGTAAAAACTGAATTTTGAAAATCCCGACCAGTTACAAAAACTGGATTTGAAAATCCCGACCAGTTATAAAAACTAGATTTGAAAATCTCGACCAGTTATAGAAACTGGATTTGAAAATCCCGACCAGTTATAGAAACTGGATTTGAAAATCCCGACCAGTTATAGAAACTAGATTTGAAAATCCCGACCAGTTATAGAAACTGGATTTGAAAATCCCGACCAGTTATAGAAACTGGATTTGAAAATCCCGACCAGTTATAAAAACTGGATTTGAAAATCCCGACCAGTTATAGAAACTGGATTTCAAAATACCGACCAGTTATAGAAACTGGATTTGAAAATCCCGACCAGTTATAGAAACTGGATTTGAAAATCCCGACCAGTTATAACACTGAATTTGAAAATCCCGACCAGTTATAAAAACTGGATTTGAAAATCCCGACCAGTTATAGAAACTAGATTTGAAAATCCTGACCTGTTATAGAAACTGAATTTGAAAATCCTGACCAGTTATGAAAACTGGATTTGAAAATCCCGACCAGTTATAAAACTGGATTTGAAAATCCCGACGAGTTATAGAAACTAAATTTGAAAATCCTGATCAGTTATAACACTGGATTTGAAAATCTCGACCAATTATAAAACTAGATTTGAAAATCCTGACCAGTTATAGCAAATGAATTTGAAAATCTTGACCAGTTATAAAACTGGATTTGAAAATCCCGACCAGTTATGACACTAGATTTGAAAATCCCGACCAGTTATAGAAACTGGATTTGAAAATCCCGACCAGTTATAAAAACTAGATTTGAAAATCCCGACCAGTTATAAAAACTAGATTTAAAAATCCCAACCAGTTATAGAAACTGGATTTGAAAATCCTGACCAGTTATAGAAACTGGATTTGAAAATCCCGACCAGTTATAGAAACTGGATTTGAAAAACCCGACTAGTTATAAAAACTGGATTTGAAAATCCCGACTAGTTATAGAAACTGAATTTGAAAATCCTGACCAGTTATAGAAACTCAATTTGAAAATCCTGACCAGTTATGAAAACTGGATTTGAAAATCCCGACCAGTTATAAAACTG
Source organism: Nuphar pumila (assembly GCF_984573655.1). NCBI lineage: Eukaryota > Viridiplantae > Streptophyta > Magnoliopsida > Nymphaeales > Nymphaeaceae > Nuphar > Nuphar pumila. The sequence goes on from NC_143258.1 coordinate 71,078,859, forward strand.
GATTTGAAAATCCCGACGAGTTATAGAAACTAAATTTGAAAATCCTGATCAGTTATAACACTGGATTTGAAAATCCCGACCAATTATAAAACTAGATTTGAAAATTCCGACCAGTTATAGCAAATGGATTTGAAAATCCCGACCAGTTATAAAACTGGATTTGAAAATCCTGACCAGTTATGACACTAGATTTAAAAATCCCGACCAGTTATAGAAACTGGATTTGAAAATCTCGACCAGTTATAAAAACTAGATTTGAAAATTCCGACCAGTTATAGAAACTGGATTTGAAAATCCTGACCAGTTATAGAAATTGGATTTTAAAATCCCGACCAATTATAGAAACTGGATTTAAAAATCCTGACCAGTTATAGAAACTGGATTTGAAAATCCCGACCAGTTATAAAAACTAGATTTGAAAATCCCGACCAGTTATAGAAACTGGATTTGAAAATCCCGACCAGTTATAGAAACTGGATTCGAAAATATAGACCAGTTATAGAAACTAGATTTGAAAATCCTAACCAGTTATAGAACTGGATTTGAAAATCCCGACCAGTTATAGAAACTGGATTTGAAAATCTCGACCAGTTATAAAAACTGGATTTGAAAATCCCAACCAGTTATAGAAACTGGATTTCAAAATCCCGACCAGTTATAGAAACTGGAGTTGAAAATCCCGACCAGTTATAACACTGAATTTGAAAATCCCGACCAGTTATAAAAATTGGATTTGAAAATCCCGACTAGTTATAGAAACTGGATTTGATAATCCTGACCAGTTATAGAAACTGAATTTGAAAATCCCGACCAGTTATGAAAACTGGATTTGAAAATCCCGACCAGTTATAAAACTGGATTTGAAAATCCCGACGAGTTATAAAACTGAATTTGAAAATCCTGATCAGTTATAACACTGGATTTGAAAATCCCGACCAATTATAAAACTAGATTTGAAAATCCCGACCAGTTATAGCAAATGGATTTGAAAATCCCGACCAGTTATAAAATTGGATTTGAAAATCCCGACCAGTTATAACACTAGATTTGAAAATCCCGACCAGTTATAGAAACTGGATTTGAAAATCCCGACCAGTTATAAAAACTAGATTTGAAAATTCAGACCAGTTATAGAAACTGGATTTGAAAATCCTGACCAGTTATAGATATTGGATTTTAAAATCCCGACCAATTATAGAAACTGGATTTGAAAATCCTGACCAGTTATAGAAACTGGATTTCAAAATCCCGACCAGTTATAAAAACTAGATTTGAAAATCCCGATCAGTTATAGAAACTGGATTTGAAAATCCCGACCAGTTATAGAAACTGGATTTGAAAATATCGACCAGTTATAGAAACTAGATTTGAAAATCCCAACCAGTTATAAAACTGGATTTGAAAATCCCGACCAGTTATAGAAACTGGATTTGAAAATCCTCACCAGTTATAAAAACTGGATTTGAAAATGCCAACCAGTTATAGAAACTGGATTTCAAAATCCCTACCAGTTATAGAAACTGGAGTTGAAAATCCCGACCAGTTATAAAAACTGGATTTGAAAATTCCGACCAGTTATAAAACTGGATTTGAAAATCCTGACTAGTTATACAAACTGAATTTGAAAATCCTGACCAGTTATAAAAACTGGATTTGAAAGTCCCGACCAGTTTTAAAAACTGGATTTGAAAATCCCGACCAGTTATAGAAACTGGATTTGAAAATCCTGACCAGTTATAGAAATTGAATTTGAAAATCCTGACCAGTTATGAAAACTGGATTTGAAAATCCCGACCAGTTATAAAACTGGATTTGAAAATCCCGACGAGTTATAGAAACTAAATTTGAAAATCCTGATCAGTTATAACACTGGATTTGAAAATTTCGACAAATTATAAAACTAGATTTGAAAATCCCGACCAGTTATAGCAAATGGATTTGAAAATCCCGACCAGTTATAAAACTAGATTTGAAAATCCCGACCAGTTATGACACTAGATTTGAAAATCCCGACCAGTTATAGAAACTAGATTTGAAAATCCCGACCAGTTATAGAAACTGGATTTGAAAATCCCGACCAGTTATAGAAACTGGATTTGAAAATATCGACCAATTATAGAAACTAGATTTGAAAATCCCGACCAATTATAAAACTGGATTTGAAAATCTCGACCAGTTATAGAAACTGGATTTGAAAATCCCGACCAGTTATTAAAACTGGATTTGAAAATCCCAACCAGTTATAGAAACTGGATTTCAAAATCCCGACCAGTTATAGAAACTGGAGTTGAAAATCCCGACCAGTTATAACACTGAATTTGAAAATCCCGACCAGTTATAAAAACTGGATTTGAAAATCCCGACTAATTATAGAAACTGGATTTGAAAATCCTGACCAGTTATAGAAACTGAATTTGAAAATCCCGACCAGTTATGAAAACTGGATTTGAAAATCCCGACCAGTTATAAAACTGGATTTGAAAATCCCGACGAGTTATAGAAACTGAATTTGAAAATCCTGATCAGTTATAACACTGGATTTGAAAATCCCGACCAATTATAAAACTAGATTTGAAAATCCCGACCAGTTATAAAACTGGATTTGAAAATCCCGACCAGTTATAAAAACTAGAGTTGAAAATGCCGACCAGTTATAGAAACTTGATTTGAAAATCCCGACCAGTTATAGAAACTGGATTTGAAAATCTCGACCAGTTATAGAAACAGTATTTGAAAATCCCGACCAGTTATAGAAACTAGATTTGAAAATCCCGACCATTTATAAAATATGGAATTGAAAATCCCGACCAGTTATAGAAACTGATTTCAAAATCCCGACCAGTTATAGAAACTGGATTTGAAAATCCCGACCAGTTATAGAAACTGGATTTGAAAATCCCGACCAGTTATAACACTGAATTTGAAAATCCCGACCGGTTATAAAAACTGGATTTGAAAATCCCGACCAGTTATAGAAACTGGATTTGAAAATCTCGACCAGTTATAGAAACAGTATTTGAAAATCCCGACCAGTTATAGAAACTAGATTTGAAAATCGCGACCATTTATAAAATATGGAATTGAAAATCCCGACCAGTTATAGAAACTGATTTCAAAATCCCGACCAGTTATAGAAACTGGATTTGAAAATCCCGACCAGTTATAGAAACTGGATTTGAAAATCCCGACCAGTTATAACACTGAATTTGAAAATCCCGACCGGTTATAAAAACTGGATTTGAAAATCCCGACCAGTTATAGAATGTTGATTTGAAAATCCTGACCAGTTATAGAAACTGGATTTGAAAATCCCGACCAGTTATAAAAACTGGATTTGAAAATCTCGACCAGTTATAAAACTGGATTTGAAAATCCCGACCAGTTATAGAAATTAGATTTGAAAATCCTGATCAGTTATAACACTAGATTTGAAAATCCCGACCAATTATAAAACTAGATTTGAAAATCGGGACCTATTATAAAAACTGGATTTGAAAATCCCGACCAGTTATAAATCTGGATTTGAAAATCCCAACCAGTTATAAAACTAGATTTAAAATCCCGACCAGTTATAGAAACAACATTTGAAAATCCTGACCAGTTATAAAACTGGATTTGAAAATCCCGACCAGTTATCGAAATTGGATTTGAAAATCCCGACCAGTTATGACACTAGATTTTGAAATCACGACCAGTTATAGAAACTGGATTTGAAAATCCCAACCAGTTATAGAAACTGGATTTGAAAATCTCGACCAGTTATAGAAACTGGATTTGAAAATCCCGACCAGTTGTAAAAACTGAATTTTGAAAATCCCGACCAGTTACAAAAACTGGATTTGAAAATCTCGACCAGTTATAAAAACTAGATTTGAAAATCTCGACCAGTTATAGAAACTGGATTTGAAAATCCCGACCAGTTATAGAAACTGGATTTGAAAATCCCGACCAGTTATAGAAACTAGATTTTAAAATCCCGACCAGTTATAGAAACTGGATTTGAAAATCCCGACCGGTTATAGAAACTGGATTTGAAAATCCCGACCAGTTATAAAAACTGGATTTGAAAATCCCGACCAGTTATAGAAACTGGATTTCAAAATACCGACCAGTTATAGAAACTGGATTTGAAAATCCCGACCAGTTATAGAAACTGGATTTGAAAATCCCGACCAGTTATAACACTGAATTTGAAAATCCCGACCAGTTATGAAAACTGGATTTGAAAATCCCGACCAGTTATAGAAACTGGATTTGAAAATCCTGACCTGTTATAGAAACTGAATTTGAAAATCCTGACCAGTTATGAAAACTGGATTTGAAAATCCCGACCAGTTATAAAACTGGATTTGAAAATCCCGACGAGTTATAGAAACTAAATTTGAAAATCCTGATCAGTTATAACACTGGATTTGAAAATCCCGACCAATTATAAAACTAGATTTGAAAATCCTGACCAGTTATAGCAAATGAATTTGAAAATCTTGACCAGTTATAAAACTGGATTTGAAAATCCCGACCAGTTATGACACTAGATTTGAAAATCCCGACCAGTTATAGAAACTGGATTTGAAAATCCCGACCAGTTATAAAAACTAGATTTGAAAATCCCGACCAGTTATAAAAACTAGATTTAAAAATCCCAACCAGTTATAGAAACTGGATTTGAAAATCCTGACCAGTTATAGAAACTGGATTTGAAAATCCCGACCAGTTATAGAAACTAGATTTGAAAAACCCGACTAGTTATAAAAACTGGATTTGAAAATCCCGACTAGTTATAGAAACTGGATTTGAAAATCCTGACCAGTTATAGAAACTCAATTTGAAAATCCTGACCAGTTATGAAAACTGGATTTGAAAATCCCGACCAGTTATAAAACTGGATTTGAAAATCCCGACGAGTTATAGAAACTAAATTTGAAAATCCTGATCAGTTATAACATTGGATTTGAAAATCCCGACCAATTATAAAACTAGATTTGAAAATTCCGACCAGTTATAGCAAATGGATTTGAAAATCCCGACCAGTTATAAAACTGGATTTGAAAATCCTGACCAGTTATGACACTAGATTTAAAAATCCCGACCAGTTATAGAAACTGGATTTGAAAATCTCGACCAGTTATAAAAACTAGATTTGAAAATTCCGACCAGTTATAGAAACTAGATTTGAAAATCCTGACCAGTTATAGAAATTGGATTTTAAAATCCCGACCAATTATAGAAACTGGATTTGAAAATCCTCACCAGTTATAGAAACTGGATTTGAAAATCCCGACCAGTTATAAAAACTAGATTTGAAAATCCCGACCAGTTATAGAAACTGGATTTGAAAATCCCGACCAGTTATAGAAACTGGATTTGAAAATATAGACCAGTTATAGAAACTAGATTTGAAAATCCTAACCAGTTATAAAACTGGATTTGAAAATCCCGACCAGTTATAGAAACTGGATTTGAAAATCTCGACCAGTTATAAAAACTGGATTTGAAAATCCCAACCAGTTATAGAAACTGGATTTCAAAATCCCGACCAGTTATAGAAACTGGAGTTGAAAATCCCGACCAGTTATAACACTGAATTTGAAAATCCCGACCAGTTATAAAAATTGGATTTGAAAATCCCGACTAGTTATAGAAACTGGATTTGAAAATCCTGACCAGTTATAGAAACTGAATTTGAAAATCCCGACCAGTTATGAAAACTGGATTTGAAAATTACGACCAGTTATAAAACTGGATTTGAAAATCCCGACGAGTTATAGAAACTGAATTTGAAAATCCTGATCAGTTATAACACTGGATTTGAAAATCCCGACCAATTATAAAACTAGATTTGAAAATCCCGACCAGTTATAGCAAATGGATTTGAAAATCCCGACCAGTTATAAAATTGGATTTGAAAATCCCGACCAGTTATAACACTAGATTTGAAAATCCCGACCAGTTATAGAAACTGGATTTGAAAATCTCGACCAGTTATAGAAACAGTATTTGAAAATCCCGACCAGTTATAGAAACTAGATTTGAAAATCGCGACCATTTATAAAATATGGAATTGAAAATCCCGACCAGTTATAGAAACTGATTTCAAAATCCCGACCAGTTATAGAAACTGGATTTGAAAATCCCGACCAGTTATAGAAACTGGATTTGAAAATCCCGACCAGTTATAACACTGAATTTGAAAATCCCGACCGGTTATAAAAACTGGATTTGAAAATCCCGACCAGTTATAGAATGTTGATTTGAAAATCCTGACCAGTTATAGAAACTGGATTTGAAAATCCCGACCAGTTATAAAAACTGGATTTGAAAATCTCGACCAGTTATAAAACTGGATTTGAAAATCCCGACCAGTTATAGAAATTAGATTTGAAAATCCTGATCAGTTATAACACTAGATTTGAAAATCCCGACCAATTATAAAACTAGATTTGAAAATCGGGACCTATTATAAAAACTGGATTTGAAAATCCCGACCAGTTATAAATCTGGATTTGAAAATCCCAACCAGTTATAAAACTAGATTTAAAAATCCCGACCAGTTATAGAAACAACATTTGAAAATCCTGACCAGTTATAAAACTGGATTTGAAAATCCCGACCAGTTATCGAAATTGGATTTGAAAATCCCGACCAGTTATGACACTAGATTTTGAAATCACGACCAGTTATAGAAACTGGATTTGAAAATCCCAACCAGTTATAGAAACTGGATTTGAAAATCTCGACCAGTTATAGAAACTGGATTTGAAAATCCCGACCAGTTGTAAAAACTGAATTTTGAAAATCCCGACCAGTTACAAAAACTGGATTTGAAAATCTCGACCAGTTATAAAAACTAGATTTGAAAATCTCGACCAGTTATAGAAACTGGATTTGAAAATCCCGACCAGTTATAGAAACTGGATTTGAAAATCCCGACCAGTTATAGAAACTAGATTTGAAAATCCCGACCAGTTATAGAAACTGGATTTGAAAATCCCGACCAGTTATAGAAACTGGATTTGAAAATCCCGACCAGTTATAAAAACTGGATTTGAAAATCCCGACCAGTTATAGAAACTGGATTTCAAAATACCGACCAGTTATAGAAACTGGATTTGAAAATCCCGACCAGTTATAGAAACTGGATTTGAAAATCCCGACCAGTTATAACACTGAATTTGAAAATCCCGACCAGTTATGAAAACTGGATTTGAAAATCCCGACCAGTTATAGAAACTGGATTTGAAAATCCCGACCAGTTATAAAAACTGGATTTGAAAATCCCGACCAGTTATAGAAACTGGATTTCAAAATACCGACCAGTTATAGAAACTGGATTTGAAAATCCCGACCAGTTATAGAAACTGGATTTGAAAATCCCGACCAGTTATAACACTGAATTTGAAAATCCCGACCAGTTATGAAAACTGGATTTGAAAATCCCGACCAGTTATAGAAACTGGATTTGAAAATCCCGACCAGTTATAAAAACTGGATTTGAAAATCCCGACCAGTTATAGAAACTGGATTTCAAAATCCCGACCAGTTATAGAAACTGGATTTGAAAATCCCGACCAGTTATAGAAACTGGATTTGAAAATCCCGACCAGTTATAAAAACTGGATTTGAAAATCCCGACCAGTTATAGAAACTGGATTTCAAAATACCGACCAGTTATAGAAACTGGATTTGAAAATATCGACCAGTTATAGAAACTGGATTTGAAAATCCTGACCTGTTATAGAAACTGAATTTGAAAATCCTGACCAGTTATGAAAACTGGATTTGAAAATCCCGACCAGTTATAAAACTGGATTTGAAAATCCCGACGAGTTATAGAAACTAAATTTGAAAATCCTGATCAGTTATAACACTGGATTTGAAAATCCCGACCAATTATAAAACTAGATTTGAAAATCCTGACCAGTTATAGCAAATGGATTTGAAAATCTTGACCAGTTATAAAACTGGATTTGAAAATCCCGACCAGTTATGACACTAGATTTGAAAATCCCGACCAGTTATAGAAACTGGATTTGAAAATCCCGACCAGTTATAAAAACTAGATTTGAAAATCCCGACCAGTTATAAAAACTAGATTTAAAAATCCCAACCAGTTATAGAAACTGGATTTGAAAATCCTGACCAGTTATAGAAACTGGATTTGAAAATCCCGACCAGTTATAGAAACTAGATTTGAAAAACCCGACTAGTTATAAAAACTGGATTTGAAAATCCCGACTAGTTATAGAAACTGGATTTGAAAATCCTGACCAGTTATAGAAACTCAATTTGAAAATCCTGACCAATTATGAAAACTGGATTTGAAAATCCCGACCAGTTATAAAACTGGATTTGAAAATCCCGACGAGTTATAGAAACTAAATTTGAAAATCCTGATCAGTTATAACATTGGATTTGAAAATCCCGACCAATTATAAAACTAGATTTGAAAATTCCGACCAGTTATAGCAAATGGATTTGAAAATCCCGACCAGTTATAAAACTGGATTTGAAAATCCTGACCAGTTATGACACTAGATTTAAAAATCCCGACCAGTTATAGAAACTGGATTTGAAAATCTCGACCAGTTATAAAAACTAGATTTGAAAATTCCGACCAGTTATAGAAACTAGATTTGAAAATCCTGACCAGTTATAGAAATTGGATTTTAAAATCCCGACCAATTATAGAAACTGGATTTGAAAATCCTCACCAGTTATAGAAACTGGATTTGAAAATCCCGACCAGTTATAAAAACTAGATTTGAAAATCCCGACCAGTTATAGAAACTGGATTTGAAAATCCCGACCAGTTATAGAAACTGGATTTGAAAATATAGACCAGTTATAGAAACTAGATTTGAAAATCCTAACCAGTTATAAAACTGGATTTGAAAATCCCGACCAGTTATAGAAACTGGATTTGAAAATCTCGACCAGTTATAAAAACTGGATTTGAAAATCCCAACCAGTTATAGAAACTGGATTTCAAAATCCCGACCAGTTATAGAAACTGGAGTTGAAAATCCCGACCAGTTATAACACTGAATTTGAAAATCCCGACCAGTTATAAAAATTGGATTTGAAAATCCCGACTAGTTATAGAAACTGGATTTGAAAATCCTGACCAGTTATAGAAACTGAATTTGAAAATCCCGACCAGTTATGAAAACTGGATTTGAAAATTACGACCAGTTATAAAACTGGATTTGAAAATCCCGACGAGTTATAGAAACTGAATTTGAAAATCCTGATCAGTTATAACACTGGATTTGAAAATCCCGACCAATTATAAAACTAGATTTGAAAATCCCGACCAGTTATAGCAAATGGATTTGAAAATCCCGACCAGTTATAAAATTGGATTTGAAAATCCCGACCAGTTATAACACTAGATTTGAAAATCCCGACCAGTTATAGAAACTGGATTTGAAAATCTCGACCAGTTATAGAAACAGTATTTGAAAATCCCGACCAGTTATAGAAACTAGATTTGAAAATCGCGACCATTTATAAAATATGGAATTGAAAATCCCGACCAGTTATAGAAACTGATTTCAAAATCCCGACCAGTTATAGAAACTGGATTTGAAAATCCCGACCAGTTATAGAAACTGGATTTGAAAATCCCGACCAGTTATAACACTGAATTTGAAAATCCCGACCGGTTATAAAAACTGGATTTGAAAATCCCGACCAGTTATAGAATGTTGATTTGAAAATCCTGACCAGTTATAGAAACTGGATTTGAAAATCCCGACCAGTTATAAAAACTGGATTTGAAAATCTCGACCAGTTATAAAACTGGATTTGAAAATCCCGACCAGTTATAGAAATTAGATTTGAAAATCCTGATCAGTTATAACACTAGATTTGAAAATCCCGACCAATTATAAAACTAGATTTGAAAATCGGGACCTATTATAAAAACTGGATTTGAAAATCCCGACCAGTTATAAATCTGGATTTGAAAATCCCAACCAGTTATAAAACTAGATTTAAAAATCCCGACCAGTTATAGAAACAACATTTGAAAATCCTGACCAGTTATAAAACTGGATTTGAAAATCCCGACCAGTTATCGAAATTGGATTTGAAAATCCCGACCAGTTATGACACTAGATTTTGAAATCACGACCAGTTATAGAAACTGGATTTGAAAATCCCAACCAGTTATAGAAACTGGATTTGAAAATCTCGACCAGTTATAGAAACTGGATTTGAAAATCCCGACCAGTTGTAAAAACTGAATTTTGAAAATCCCGACCAGTTACAAAAACTGGATTTGAAAATCTCGACCAGTTATAAAAACTAGATTTGAAAATCTCGACCAGTTATAGAAACTGGATTTGAAAATCCCGACCAGTTATAGAAACTGGATTTGAAAATCCCGACCAGTTATAGAAACTAGATTTGAAAATCCCGACCAGTTATAGAAACTGGATTTGAAAATCCCGACCAGTTATAGAAACTGGATTTGAAAATCCCGACCAGTTATAAAAACTGGATTTGAAAATCCCGACCAGTTATAGAAACTGGATTTCAAAATACCGACCAGTTATAGAAACTGGATTTGAAAATCCCGACCAGTTATAGAAACTGGATTTGAAAATCCCGACCAGTTATAACACTGAATTTGAAAATCCCGACCAGTTATGAAAACTGGATTTGAAAATCCCGACCAGTTATAGAAACTGGATTTGAAAATCCTGACCTGTTATAGAAACTGAATTTGAAAATCCTGACCAGTTATGAAAACTGGATTTGAAAATCCCGACCAGTTATAAAACTGGATTTGAAAATCCCGACGAGTTATAGAAACTAAATTTGAAAATCCTGATCAGTTATAACACTGGATTTGAAAATCCCGACCAATTATAAAACTAGATTTGAAAATCCTGACCAGTTATAGCAAATGGATTTGAAAATCTTGACCAGTTATAAAACTGGATTTGAAAATCCCGACCAGTTATGACACTAGATTTGAAAATCCCGACCAGTTATAGAAACTGGATTTGAAAATCCCGACCAGTTATAAAAACTAGATTTGAAAATCCCGACCAGTTATAAAAACTAGATTTAAAAATCCCAACCAGTTATAGAAACTGGATTTGAAAATCCTGACCAGTTATAGAAACTGGATTTGAAAATCCCGACCAGTTATAGAAACTAGATTTGAAAAACCCGACTAGTTATAAAAACTGGATTTAAAAATCCCGACTAGTTATAGAAACTGGATTTGAAAATCCTGACCAGTTATAGAAACTCAATTTGAAAATCCTGACCAGTTATGAAAACTGGATTTGAAAATCCCGACCAGTTATAAAACTGGATTTGAAAATCCCGACGAGTTATAGAAACTAAATTTGAAAATCCTGATCAGTTATAACATTGGATTTGAAAATCCCGACCAATTATAAAACTAGATTTGAAAATTCCGACCAGTTATAGCAAATGGATTTGAAAATCCCGACCAGTTATAAAACTGGATTTGAAAATCCTGACCAGTTATGACACTAGATTTAAAAATCCCGACCAGTTATAGAAACTGGATTTGAAAATCTCGACCAGTTATAAAAACTAGATTTGAAAATTCCGACCAGTTATAGAAACTAGATTTGAAAATCCTGACCAGTTATAGAAATTGGATTTTAAAATCCCGACCAATTATAGAAACTGGATTTGAAAATCCTCACCAGTTAAAGAAACTGGATTTGAAAATCCCGACCAGTTATAAAAACTAGATTTGAAAATCCCGACCAGTTATAGAAACTGGATTTGAAAATCCCGACCAGTTATAGAAACTGGATTTGAAAATATAGACCAGTTATAGAAACTAGATTTGAAAATCCTAACCAGTTATAAAACTGGATTTGAAAATCCCGACCAGTTATAGAAACTGGATTTGAAAATCTCGACCAGTTATAAAAACTGGATTTGAAAATCCCAACCAGTTATAGAAACTGGATTTCAAAATCCCGACCAGTTATAGAAACTGGAGTTGAAAATCCCGACCAGTTATAACACTGAATTTGAAAATCCCGACCAGTTATAAAAATTGGATTTGAAAATCCCGACTAGTTATAGAAACTGGATTTGAAAATCCTGACCAGTTATAGAAACTGAATTTGAAAATCCCGACCAGTTATGAAAACTGGATTTGAAAATTACGACCAGTTATAAAACTGGATTTGAAAATCCCGACGAGTTATAGAAACTGAATTTGAAAATCCTGATCAGTTATAACACTGGATTTGAAAATCCCGACCAATTATAAAACTAGATTTGAAAATCCCGACCAGTTATAGCAAATGGATTTGAAAATCCCGACCAGTTATAAAATTGGATTTGAAAATCCCGACCAGTTATAACACTAGATTTGAAAATCCCGACCAGTTATAGAAACTGGATTTGAAAATCCCGACCAGTTATAAAAACTAGATTTGAAAATTCAGACCAGTTATAGAAACTGGATTTGAAAATCCTGACCAGTTATAGATATTGGATTTTAAAATCCCGACCAATTATAGAAACTGGATTTGAAAATCCTGACCAGTTATAGAAACTGGATTTCAAAATCCCGACCAGTTATAAAAACTAGATTTGAAAATCCCGATCAGTTATAGAAACTGCATTTGAAAATCCCGACCAGTTATAGAAACTGGATTTGAAAATATCGACCAGTTATAGAAACTAGATTTGAAAATCCCAACCAGTTATAAAACTGGATTTGAAAATCCCGACCAGTTATAGAAACTGGATTTGAAAATCCCGACCAGTTATAAAAACTGGATTTGAAAATGCCAACCAGTTATAGAAACTGGATTTCAAAATCCCTACCAGTTATAGAAACTGGAGTTGAAAATCCCGACCAGTTATAAAAACTGGATTTGAAAATCCCGACCAGTTATAAAACTGGATTTGAAAATCCTGACTAGTTATACAAACTGAATTTGAAAATCCTGACCAGTTATAAAAACTGGATTTGAAAGTCCCGACCAGTTTTAAAAACTGGATTTGAAAATCCCGACCAGTTATAGAAACTGGATTTGAAAATCCTGACCAGTTATAGAAATTGAATTTGAAAATCCTGACCAGTTATGAAAACTGGATTTGAAAATCCCGACCAGTTATAAAACTGGATTTGAAAATCCCGACGAGTTATAGAAACTAAATTTGAAAATCCTGATCAGTTATAACACTGGATTTGAAAATTCCGACCAATTATAAAACTAGATTTGAAAATCCCGACCAGTTATAGCAAATGGATTTGAAAATCCCGACCAGTTATAAAACTAGATTTGAAAATCCCGACCAGTTATGACACTAGATTTGAAAATCCCGACCAGTTATAGAAACTAGATTTGAAAATCCCGACCAGTTATACAAACTGGATTTGAAAATCCCGACCAGTTATAGAAACTGGATTTGAAAATATCGACCAATTATAGAAACTAGATTTGAAAATCCCGACCAATTATAAAACTGGATTTGAAAATCTCGACCAGTTATAGAAACTGGATTTGAAAATCCCGACCAGTTATTAAAACTGGATTTGAAAATCCCAACCAGTTATAGAAACTGGATTTCAAAATCCCGACCAGTTATAGAAACTGGAGTTGAAAATCCCGACCAGTTATAACACTGAATTTGAAAATCCCGACCAGTTATAAAAACTGGATTTGAAAATCCCGACTAGTTATAGAAACTGGATTTGAAAATCCTGACCAGTTATAGAAACTGGATTTGAAAATCCCGACCAGTTATGAAAACTGGATTTGAAAATCCCGACCAGTTATAAAACTGGATTTGAAAATCCCGACGAGTTATAGAAACTGAATTTGAAAATCCTGATCAGTTATAACACTGGATTTGAAAATCCCGACCAATTATAAAACTAGATTCGAAAATCCCAACCAGTTATAAAACTGTATTTGAAAATCCCGACCAGTTATAAAAACTAGAGTTGAAAATGCCGACCAGTTATAGAAACTTGATTTGAAAATCTCGACCAGTTATAGAAACTGGATTTGAAAATCTCGACCAGTTATAGAAACAGTATTTGAAAATCCCGACCAGTTATAGAAACTAGATTTGAAAATCCCGACCATTTATAAAATATGGAATTGAAAATCCCGACCAGTTATAGAAACTGATTTCAAAATCCCGACCAGTTATAGAAACTGGATTTGAAAATCCCGACCAGTTATAGAAACTGGATTTGAAAATCCCGACCAGTTATAACACTGAATTTGAAAATCCCGACCGGTTATAAAAACTGGATTTGAAAATCCCGACCAGTTATAGAATGTTGATTTGAAAATCCTGACCAGTTATAGAAACTGGATTTGAAAATCCCGACCAGTTATAAAAACTGGATTTGAAAATCTCGACCAGTTATAAAACTGGATTTGAAAATCCCGACCAGTTATAGAAATTAGATTTGAAAATCCTCATCAGTTATAACACTAGATTTGAAAATCCCGACAAATTATAAAACTAGATTTGAAAATCGGGACCTATTATAAAAACTGGATTTGAAAATCCCGACCAGTTATAAATCTGGATTTGAAAATCCCAACCAGTTATAAAACTAGATTTAAAAATCCCGACCAGTTATAGAAACAACATTTGAAAATCCTGACCAGTTATAAAACTGGATTTGAAAATCCCGACCAGTTATCGAAATTGGATTTGAAAATCCCGACCAGTTATGACACTAGATTTTGAAATCACGACCAGTTATAGAAACTGGATTTGAAAATCCCAACCAGTTATAGAAACTGGATTTGAAAATCCCGACCAGTTATAGAAACTGGATTTGAAAATCCCGACCAGTTGTAAAAACTGAATTTTGAAAATCCCGACCAGTTACAAAAACTGGATTTGAAAATCCCGACCAGTTATAAAAACTAGATTTGAAAATCTCGACCAGTTATAGAAACTGGATTTGAAAATCCCGACCAGTTATAGAAACTGGATTTGAAAATCCCGACCAGTTATAGAAACTAGATTTGAAAATCCCGACCAGTTATAGAAATTGGATTTGAAAATCCCGACCAGTTATAGAAACTGGATTTGAAAATCTCGACCAGTTATAAAAACTGGATTTGAAAATCCCGACCAGTTATAGAAACTGGATTTCAAAATACCGACCAGTTATAGAAACTGGATTTGAAAATCCCGACCAGTTATAGAAACTGGATTTGAAAATCCCGACCAGTTATAACACTGAATTTGAAAATCCAGACCAGTTATAAAAACTGGATTTGAAAATCCCGACCAGTTATAGAAACTGGATTTCAAAATACCGACCAGTTATAGAAACTGGATTTGAAAATCCCGACCAGTTATAGAAACTGGATTTGAAAATCCCGACCAGTTATAGAAACTAGATTTGAAAATCGCGACCAGTTATAGAAACAGTATTTGAAAATCTCGACCAGTTATAGAAACAGTATTTGAAAATCCCGACCAGTTATAGAAACTAGATTTGAAAATCCCGACCAGTTATAAAAACTAGATTTGAAAATTCAGACCAGTTATAGAAACTGGATTTGAAAATCCTGACCAGTTATAGATATTGGATTTTAAAATCCCGACCAATTATAGAAACTGGATTTGAAAATCCTGACCAGTTATAGAAACTGGATTTCAAAATCCCGACCAGTTATAAAAACTAGATTTGAAAATCCCGATCAGTTATAGAAACTGCATTTGAAAATCCCGACCAGTTATAGAAACTGGATTTGAAAATATCGACCAGTTATAGAAACTAGATTTGAAAATCCCAACCAGTTATAAAACTGGATTTGAAAATCCCGACCAGTTATAGAAACTGGATTTGAAAATCCCGACCAGTTATAAAAACTGGATTTGAAAATGCCAACCAGTTATAGAAACTGGATTTCAAAATCCCTACCAGTTATAGAAACTGGAGTTGAAAATCCCGACCAGTTATAAAAACTGGATTTGAAAATCCCGACCAGTTATAAAACTGGATTTGAAAATCCTGACTAGTTATACAAACTGAATTTGAAAATCCTGACCAGTTATAAAAACTGGATTTGAAAGTCCCGACCAGTTTTAAAAACTGGATTTGAAAATCCCGACCAGTTATAGAAACTGGATTTGAAAATCCTGACCAGTTATAGAAATTGAATTTGAAAATCCTGACCAGTTATGAAAACTGGATTTGAAAATCCCGACCAGTTATAAAACTGGATTTGAAAATCCCGACGAGTTATAGAAACTAAATTTGAAAATCCTGATCAGTTATAACACTGGATTTGAAAATTCCGACCAATTATAAAACTAGATTTGAAAATCCCGACCAGTTATAGCAAATGGATTTGAAAATCCCGACCAGATATAAAACTAGATTTGAAAATCCCGACCAGTTATGACACTAGATTTGAAAATCCCGACCAGTTATAGAAACTAGATTTGAAAATCCCGACCAGTTATACAAACTGGATTTGAAAATCCCGACCAGTTATAGAAACTGGATTTGAAAATATCGACCAATTATAGAAACTAGATTTGAAAATCCCGACCAATTATAAAACTGGATTTGAAAATCTCGACCAGTTATAGAAACTGGATTTGAAAATCCCGACCAGTTATTAAAACTGGATTTGAAAATCCCAACCAGTTATAGAAACTGGATTTCAAAATCCCGACCAGTTATAGAAACTGGAGTTGAAAATCCCGACCAGTTATAACACTGAATTTGAAAATCCCGACCAGTTATAAAAACTGGATTTGAAAATCCCGACTAGTTATAGAAACTGGATTTGAAAATCCTGACCAGTTATAGAAACTGGATTTGAAAATCCCGACCAGTTATGAAAACTGGATTTGAAAATCCCGACCAGTTATAAAACTGGATTTGAAAATCCCGACGAGTTATAGAAACTGAATTTGAAAATCCTGATCAGTTATAACACTGGATTTGAAAATCCCGACCAATTATAAAACTAGATTCGAAAATCCCGACCAGTTATAAAACTGTATTTGAAAATCCCGACCAGTTATAAAAACTAGAGTTGAAAATGCCGACCAGTTATAGAAACTTGATTTGAAAATCTCGACCAGTTATAGAAACTGGATTTGAAAATCTCGACCAGTTATAGAAACAGTATTTGAAAATCCCGACCAGTTATAGAAACTAGATTTGAAAATCCCGACCATTTATAAAATATGGAATTGAAAATCCCGACCAGTTATAGAAACTGATTTCAAAATCCCGACCAGTTATAGAAACTGGATTTGAAAATCCCGACCAGTTATAGAAACTGGATTTGAAAATCCCGACCAGTTATAACACTGAATTTGAAAATCCCGACCGGTTATAAAAACTGGATTTGAAAATCCCGACCAGTTATAGAATGTTGATTTGAAAATCCTGACCAGTTATAGAAACTGGATTTGAAAATCCCGACCAGTTATAAAAACTGGATTTGAAAATCTCGACCAGTTATAAAACTGGATTTGAAAATCCCGACCAGTTATAGAAATTAGATTTGAAAATCCTCATCAGTTATAACACTAGATTTGAAAATCCCGACAAATTATAAAACTAGATTTGAAAATCGGGACCTATTATAAAAACTGGATTTGAAAATCCCGACCAGTTATAAATCTGGATTTGAAAATCCCAACCAGTTATAAAACTAGATTTAAAAATCCCGACCAGTTATAGAAACAACATTTGAAAATCCTGACCAGTTATAAAACTGGATTTGAAAATCCCGACCAGTTATCGAAATTGGATTTGAAAATCCCGACCAGTTATGACACTAGATTTTGAAATCACGACCAGTTATAGAAACTGGATTTGAAAATCCCAACCAGTTATAGAAACTGGATTTGAAAATCCCGACCAGTTATAGAAACTGGATTTGAAAATCCCGACCAGTTGTAAAAACTGAATTTTGAAAATCCCGACCAGTTACAAAAACTGGATTTGAAAATCCCGACCAGTTATAAAAACTAGATTTGAAAATCTCGACCAGTTATAGAAACTGGATTTGAAAATCCCGACCAGTTATAGAAACTGGATTTGAAAATCCCGACCAGTTATAGAAACTAGATTTGAAAATCCCGACCAGTTATAGAAATTGGATTTGAAAATCCCGACCAGTTATAGAAACTGGATTTGAAAATCTCGACCAGTTATAAAAACTGGATTTGAAAATCCCGACCAGTTATAGAAACTGGATTTCAAAATACCGACCAGTTATAGAAACTGGATTTGAAAATCCCGACCAGTTATAGAAACTGGATTTGAAAATCCCGACCAGTTATAACACTGAATTTGAAAATCCCGACCAGTTATAAAAACTGGATTTGAAAATCCCGACCAGTTATAGAAACTGGATTTCAAAATACCGACCAGTTATAGAAACTGGATTTGAAAATCCCGACCAGTTATAGAAACTGCATTTGAAAATCCCGACCAGTTATAGAAACTAGATTTGAAAATCGCGACCAGTTATAGAAACAGTATTTGAAAATCTCGACCAGTTATAGAAACAGTATTTGAAAATCCCGACCAGTTATAGAAACTAGATTTGAAAATCCCGACCATTTATAAAATATGGAATTGAAAATCCCGACCAGTTATAGAAACTGATTTCAAAATCCCGACCAGTTATAGAAACTGGATTTGAAAATCCCGACCAGTTATAGAAACTGGATTTGAAAATCCCGACCAGTTATAACACTGAATTTGAAAATCCCGACCGGTTATAAAAACTGGATTTGAAAATCCCGACCAGTTATAGAAACTGGATTTGAAAATCTCGACCAGTTATAGAAACAGTATTTGAAAATCCCGACCAGTTATAGAAACTAGATTTGAAAATCGCGACCATTTATAAAATATGGAATTGAAAATCCCGACCAGTTATAGAAACTGATTTCAAAATCCCGACCAGTTATAGAAACTGGATTTGAAAATCCCGACCAGTTATAGAAACTGGATTTGAAAATCCCGACCAGTTATAACACTGAATTTGAAAATCCCGACCGGTTATAAAAACTGGATTTGAAAATCCCGACCAGTTATAGAATGTTGATTTGAAAATCCTGACCAGTTATAGAAACTGGATTTGAAAATCCCGACCAGTTATAAAAACTGGATTTGAAAATCTCGACCAGTTATAAAACTGGATTTGAAAATCCCGACCAGTTATAGAAATTAGATTTGAAAATCCTGATCAGTTATAACACTAGATTTGAAAATCCCGACCAATTATAAAACTAGATTTGAAAATCGGGACCTATTATAAAAACTGGATTTGAAAATCCCGACCAGTTATAAATCTGGATTTGAAAATCCCAACCAGTTATAAAACTAGATTTAAAAATCCCGACCAGTTATAGAAACAACATTTGAAAATCCTGACCAGTTATAAAACTGGATTTGAAAATCCCGACCAGTTATCGAAATTGGATTTGAAAATCCCGACCAGTTATGACACTAGATTTTGAAATCACGACCAGTTATAGAAACTGGATTTGAAAATCCCAACCAGTTATAGAAACTGGATTTGAAAATCTCGACCAGTTATAGAAACTGGATTTGAAAATCCCGACCAGTTGTAAAAACTGAATTTTGAAAATCCCGACCAGTTACAAAAACTGGATTTGAAAATCTCGACCAGTTATAAAAACTAGATTTGAAAATCTCGACCAGTTATAGAAACTGGATTTGAAAATCCCGACCAGTTATAGAAACTGGATTTGAAAATCCCGACCAGTTATAGAAACTAGATTTGAAAATCCCGACCAGTTATAGAAACTGGATTTGAAAATCCCGACCAGTTATAGAAACTGGATTTGAAAATCCCGACCAGTTATAAAAACTGGATTTGAAAATCCCGACCAGTTATAGAAACTGGATTTCAAAATACCGACCAGTTATAGAAACTGGATTTGAAAATCCCGACCAGTTATAGAAACTGGATTTGAAAATCCCGACCAGTTATAACACTGAATTTGAAAATCCCGACCAGTTATGAAAACTGGATTTGAAAATCCCGACCAGTTATAGAAACTGGATTTGAAAATCCTGACCTGTTATAGAAACTGAATTTGAAAATCCTGACCAGTTATGAAAACTGGATTTGAAAATCCCGACCAGTTATAAAACTGGATTTGAAAATCCCGACGAGTTATAGAAACTAAATTTGAAAATCCTGATCAGTTATAACACTGGATTTGAAAATCCCGACCAATTATAAAACTAGATTTGAAAATCCTGACCAGTTATAGCAAATGGATTTGAAAATCTTGACCAGTTATAAAACTGGATTTGAAAATCCCGACCAGTTATGACACTAGATTTGAAAATCCCGACCAGTTATAGAAACTGGATTTGAAAATCCCGACCAGTTATAAAAACTAGATTTGAAAATCCCGACCAGTTATAAAAACTAGATTTAAAAATCCCAACCAGTTATAGAAACTGGATTTGAAAATCCTGACCAGTTATAGAAACTGGATTTGAAAATCCTGACCAGTTATAGAAACTAGATTTGAAAAACCCGACTAGTTATAAAAACTGGATTTGAAAATCCCGACTAGTTATAGAAACTGGATTTGAAAATCGTGACCAGTTATAGAAACTCAATTTGAAAATCCTGACCAGTTATGAAAACTGGATTTGAAAATCCCGACCAGTTATAAAACTGGATTTGAAAATCCCGACGAGTTATAGAAACTAAATTTGAAAATCCTGATCAGTTATAACATTGGATTTGAAAATCCCGACCAATTATAAAACTAGATTTGAAAATTCCGACCAGTTATAGCAAATGGATTTGAAAATCCCGACCAGTTATAAAACTGGATTTGAAAATCCTGACCAGTTATGACACTAGATTTAAAAATCCCGACCAGTTATAGAAACTGGATTTGAAAATCTCGACCAGTTATAAAAACTAGATTTGAAAATTCCGACCAGTTATAGAAACTGGATTTGAAAATCCTGACCAGTTATAGAAATTGGTTTTTAAAATCCCGACCAATTATAGAAACTGGATTTAAAAATCCTGACCAGTTATAGAAACTGGATTTGAAAATCCCGACCAGTTATAAAAACTAGATTTGAAAATCCCGACCAGTTATAGAAACTGGATTTGAAAATCCCGACCAGTTATAGAAACTGGATTTGAAAATATAGACCAGTTATAGAAACTAGATTTGAAAATCCTAACCAGTTATAAAACTGGATTTGAAAATCCCGACCAGTTATAGAAACTGGATTTGAAAATCCCGACCAATTATAAAACTAGATTTGAAAATCGGGACCTATTATAAAAACTGGATTTGAAAATCCCGACCAGTTATAAATCTGGATTTGAAAATCCCAACCAGTTATAAAACAAGATTTAAAAATCCCGACCAGTTATAGAAACAACATTTGAAAATCCTGACCAGTTATAAAACTGGATTTGAAAATCCCGACCAGTTATCGAAATTGGATTTGAAAATCCCGACCAGTTATGACACTAGATTTTGAAATCACGACCAGTTATAGAAACTGGATTTGAAAATCCCAACCAGTTATAGAAACTGGATTTGAAAATCTCGACCAGTTATAGAAACTGGATTTGAAAATCCCGACCAGTTGTAAAAACTGAATTTTGAAAATCCCGACCAGTTACAAAAACTGGATTTGAAAATCTCGACCAGTTATAAAAACTAGATTTGAAAATCTCGACCAGTTATAGAAACTGGATTTGAAAATCCCGACCAGTTATAGAAACTGGATTTGAAAATCCCGACCAGTTATAGAAACTAGATTTGAAAATCCCGACCAGTTATAGAAACTGGATTTGAAAATCCCGACCAGTTATAGAAACTGGATTTGAAAATCCCGACCAGTTATAAAAACTGGATTTGAAAATCCCGACCAGTTATAGAAACTGGATTTCAAAATACCGACCAGTTATAGAAACTGGATTTGAAAATCCCGACCAGTTATAGAAACTGGATTTGAAAATCCCGACCAGTTATAACACTGAATTTGAAAATCCCGACCAGTTATGAAAACTGGATTTGAAAATCCCGACCAGTTATAGAAACTGGATTTGAAAATCCTGACCTGTTATAGAAACTGAATTTGAAAATCCTGACCAGTTATGAAAACTGGATTTGAAAATCCCGACCAGTTATAAAACTGGATTTGAAAATCCCGACGAGTTATAGAAACTAAATTTGAAAATCCTGATCAGTTATAACACTGGATTTGAAAATCCCGACCAATTATAAAACTAGATTTGAAAATCCTGACCAGTTATAGCAAATGGATTTGAAAATCTTGACCAGTTATAAAACTGGATTTGAAAATCCCGACCAGTTATGACACTAGATTTGAAAATCCCGACCAGTTATAGAAACTGGATTTGAAAATCCCGACCAGTTATAAAAACTAGATTTGAAAATCCCGACCAGTTATAAAAACTAGATTTAAAAATCCCAACCAGTTATAGAAACTGGATTTGAAAATCCTGACCAGTTATAGAAACTGGATTTGAAAATCCCGACCAGTTATAGAAACTAGATTTGAAAAACCCGACTAGTTATAAAAACTGGATTTGAAAATCCCGACTGGTTATAGAAACTGGATTTGAAAATCCTGACCAGTTATAGAAACTCAATTTGAAAATCCTGACCAGTTATGAAAACTGGATTTGAAAATCCCGACCAGTTATAAAACTGGATTTGAAAATCCCGACGAGTTATAGAAACTAAATTTGAAAATCCTGATCAGTTATAACATTGGATTTGAAAATCCCGACCAATTATAAAAACTAGATTTGAAAATTCAGACCAGTTATAGAAACTGGATTTGAAAATCCTGACCAGTTATAGATATTGGATTTTAAAATCCCGACCAATTATAGAAACTGGATTTGAAAATCCTGACCAGTTATAGAAACTGGATTTCAAAATCCCGACCAGTTATAAAAACTAGATTTGAAAATCCCGATCAGTTATAGAAACTGCATTTGAAAATCCCGACCAGTTATAGAAACTGGATTTGAAAATATCGACCAGTTATAGAAACTAGATTTGAAAATCCCAACCAGTTATAAAACTGGATTTGAAAATCCCGACCAGTTATAGAAACTGGATTTGAAAATCCCGACCAGTTATAGCAAATGGATTTGAAAATCCCGACCAGTTATAAAACTGGATTTGAAAATCCTGACCAGTTATGACACTAGATTTAAAAATCCCGACCAGTTATAGAAACTGGATTTGAAAATCTCGACCAGTTATAAAAACTAGATTTGAAAATTCCGACCAGTTATAGAAACTAGATTTGAAAATCCTGACCAGTTATAGAAATTGGATTTTAAAATCCCGACCAATTATAGAAACTGGATTTGAAAATCCTCACCAGTTATAGAAACTGGATTTGAAAATCCCGACCAGTTATAAAAACTAGATTTGAAAATCCCGACCAGTTATAGAAACTGGATTTGAAAATCCCGACCAGTTATAGAAACTGGATTTGAAAATATAGACCAGTTATAGAAACTAGATTTGAAAATCCTAACCAGTTATAAAACTGGATTTGAAAATCCCGACCAGTTATAGAAACTGGATTTGAAAATCTCGACCAGTTATAAAAACTGGATTTGAAAATCCCAACCAGTTATAGAAACTGGATTTCAAAATCCCGACCAGTTATAGAAACTGGAGTTGAAAATCCCGACCAGTTATAACACTGAATTTGAAAATCCCGACCAGTTATAAAAATTGGATTTGAAAATCCCGACTAGTTATAGAAACTGGATTTGAAAATCCTGACCAGTTATAGAAACTGAATTTGAAAATCCCGACCAGTTATGAAAACTGGATTTGAAAATTACGACCAGTTATAAAACTGGATTTGAAAATCCCGACGAGTTATAGAAACTGAATTTGAAAATCCTGATCAGTTATAACACTGGATTTGAAAATCCCGACCAATTATAAAACTAGATTTGAAAATCCCGACCAGTTATAGCAAATGGATTTGAAAATCCCGACCAGTTATAAAATTGGATTTGAAAATCCCGACCAGTTATAACACTAGATTTGAAAATCCCGACCAGTTATAGAAACTGGATTTGAAAATCCCGACCAGTTATAAAAACTAGATTTGAAAATTCAGACCAGTTATAGAAACTGGATTTGAAAATCCTGACCAGTTATAGATATTGGATTTTAAAATCCCGACCAATTATAGAAACTGGATTTGAAAATCCTGACCAGTTATAGAAACTGGATTTCAAAATCCCGACCAGTTATAAAAACTAGATTTGAAAATCCCGATCAGTTATAGAAACTGCATTTGAAAATCCCGACCAATTATAGAAACTGGATTTGAAAATATCGACCAGTTATAGAAACTAGATTTGAAAATCCCAACCAGTTATAAAACTGGATTTGAAAATCCCGACCAGTTATAGAAACTGGATTTGAAAATCCCGACCAGTTATAAAAACTGGATTTGAAAATGCCAACCAGTTATAGAAACTGGATTTCAAAATCCCTACCAGTTATAGAAACTGGAGTTGAAAATCCCGACCAGTTATAAAAACTGGATTTGAAAATCCCGACCAGTTATAAAACTGGATTTGAAAATCCTGACTAGTTATACAAACTGAATTTGAAAATCCTGACCAGTTATAAAAACTGGATTTGAAAGTCCCGACCAGTTTTAAAAACTGGATTTGAAAATCCCGACCAGTTATAGAAACTGGATTTGAAAATCCTGACCAGTTATAGAAATTGAATTTGAAAATCCTGACCAGTTATGAAAACTGGATTTGAAAATCCCGACCAGTTATAAAACTGGATTTGAAAATCCCGACGAGTTATAGAAACTAAATTTGAAAATCCTGATCAGTTATAACACTGGATTTGAAAATTCCGACCAATTATAAAACTAGATTTGAAAATCCCGACCAGTTATAGCAAATGGATTTGAAAATCCCGACCAGTTATAAAACTAGATTTGAAAATCCCGACCGGTTATGACACTAGATTTGAAAATCCCGACCAGTTATAGAAACTAGATTTGAAAATCCCGACCAGTTATAGAAACTGGATTTGAAAATCCCGACCAGTTATAGAAACTGGATTTGAAAATATCGACCAATTATAGAAACTAGATTTGAAAATCCCGACCAATTATAAAACTGGATTTGAAAATCTCGACCAGTTATAGAAACTGGATTTGAAAATCCTGACCAGTTATTAAAACTGGATTTGAAAATCCCAACCAGTTATAGAAACTGGATTTCAAAATCCCGACCAGTTATAGAAACTGGAGTTGAAAATCCCGACCAGTTATAACACTGAATTTGAAAATCCCGACCAGTTATAAAAACTGGATTTGAAAATCCCGACTAGTTATAGAAACTGGATTTGAAAATCCTGACCAGTTATAGAAACTGAATTTGAAAATCCCGACCAGTTATGAAAACTGGATTTGAAAATCCCGACCAGTTATAAAACTGGATTTGAAAATCCCGACGAGTTATAGAAACTGAATTTGAAAATCCTGATCAGTTATAACACTGGATTTGAAAATCCCGACCAATTATAAAACTAGATTTGAAAATCCCGACCAGTTATAAAACTGTATTTGAAAATCCCGACCAGTTATAAAAACTAGAGTTGAAAATGCCGACCAGTTATAGAAACTTGATTTGAAAATCTCGACCAGTTATAGAAACTGGCTTTGAAAATCTCGACCAGTTATAGAAACAGTATTTGAAAATCCCGACCAGTTATAGAAACTAGATTTGAAAATCCCGACCATTTATAAAATATGGAATTGAAAATCCCGACCAGTTATAGAAACTGATTTCAAAATCCCGACCAGTTATAGAAACTGGATTTGAAAATCCCGACCAGTTATAGAAACTGGATTTGAAAATCCCGACCAGTTATAACACTGAATTTGAAAATCCCGACCGGTTATAAAAACTGGATTTGAAAATCCCGACCAGTTATAGAATGTTGATTTGAAAATCCTGACCAGTTATAGAAACTGGATTTGAAAATCCCGACCAGTTATAAAAACTGGATTTGAAAATCTCGACCAGTTATAAAACTGGATTTGAAAATCCCGACCAGTTATAGAAATTAGATTTGAAAATCCTCATCAGTTATAACACTAGATTTGAAAATCCCGACAAATTATAAAACTAGATTTGAAAATCGGGACCTATTATAAAAACTGGATTTGAAAATCCCGACCAGTTATAAATCTGGATTTGAAAATCCCAACCAGTTATAAAACTAGATTTAAAAATCCCGACCAGTTATAGAAACAACATTTGAAAATCCTGACCAGTTATAAAACTGGATTTGAAAATCCCGACCAGTTATCGAAATTGGATTTGAAAATCCCGACCAGTTATGACACTAGATTTTGAAATCACGACCAGTTATAGAAACTGGATTTGAAAATCCCAACCAGTTATAGAAACTGGATTTGAAAATCCCGACCAGTTATAGAAACTGGATTTGAAAATCCCGACCAGTTGTAAAAACTGAATTTTGAAAATCCCGACCAGTTACAAAAACTGGATTTGAAAATCCCGACCAGTTATAAAAACTAGATTTGAAAATCTCGACCAGTTATAGAAACTGGATTTGAAAATCCCGACCAGTTATAGAAACTGGATTTGAAAATCCCGACCAGTTATAGAAACTAGATTTGAAAATCCCGACCAGTTATAGAAATTGGATTTGAAAATCCCGACCAGTTATAGAAACTGGATTTGAAAATCTCGACCAGTTATAAAAACTGGATTTGAAAATCCCGACCAGTTATAGAAACTGGATTTCAAAATACCGACCAGTTATAGAAACTGGATTTGAAAATCCCGACCAGTTATAGAAACTGGATTTGAAAATCCCGACCAGTTATAACACTGAATTTGAAAATCCCGACCAGTTATAAAAACTGGATTTGAAAATCCCGACCAGTTATAGAAACTGGATTTCAAAATACCGACCAGTTATAGAAACTGGATTTGAAAATCCCGACCAGTTATAGAAACTGCATTTGAAAATCCCGACCAGTTATAGAAACTAGATTTGAAAATCGCGACCAGTTATAGAAACAGTATTTGAAAATCTCGACCAGTTATAGAAACAGTATTTGAAAATCCCGACCAGTTATAGAAACTAGATTTGAAAATCCCGACCATTTATAAAATATGGAATTGAAAATCCCGACCAGTTATAGAAACTGATTTCAAAATCCCGACCAGTTATAGAAACTGGATTTGAAAATCCCGACCAGTTATAGAAACTGGATTTGAAAATCCCGACCAGTTATAACACTGAATTTGAAAATCCCGACCGGTTATAAAAACTGGATTTGAAAATCCCGACCAGTTATAGAAACTGGATTTGAAAATCTCGACCAGTTATAGAAACAGTATTTGAAAATCCCGACCAGTTATAGAAACTAGATTTGAAAATCGCGACCATTTATAAAATATGGAATTGAAAATCCCGACCAGTTATAGAAACTGATTTCAAAATCCCGACCAGTTATAGAAACTGGATTTGAAAATCCCGACCAGTTATAGAAACTGGATTTGAAAATCCCGACCAGTTATAACACTGAATTTGAAAATCCCGACCGGTTATAAAAACTGGATTTGAAAATCCCGACCAGTTATAGAATGTTGATTTGAAAATCCTGACCAGTTATAGAAACTGGATTTGAAAATCCCGACCAGTTATAAAAACTGGATTTGAAAATCTCGACCAGTTATAAAACTGGATTTGAAAATCCCGACCAGTTATAGAAATTAGATTTGAAAATCCTGATCAGTTATAACACTAGATTTGAAAATCCCGACCAATTATAAAACTAGATTTGAAAATCGGGACCTATTATAAAAACTGGATTTGAAAATCCCGACCAGTTATAAATCTGGATTTGAAAATCCCAACCAGTTATAAAACTAGATTTAAAAATCCCGACCAGTTATAGAAACAACATTTGAAAATCCTGACCAGTTATAAAACTGGATTTGAAAATCCCGACCAGTTATCGAAATTGGATTTGAAAATCCCGACCAGTTATGACACTAGATTTTGAAATCACGACCAGTTATAGAAACTGGATTTGAAAATCCCAACCAGTTATAGAAACTGGATTTGAAAATCTCGACCAGTTATAGAAACTGGATTTGAAAATCCCGACCAGTTGTAAAAACTGAATTTTGAAAATCCCGACCAGTTACAAAAACTGGATTTGAAAATCTCGACCAGTTATAAAAACTAGATTTGAAAATCTCGACCAGTTATAGAAACTGGATTTGAAAATCCCGACCAGTTATAGAAACTGGATTTGAAAATCCCGACCAGTTATAGAAACTAGATTTGAAAATCCCGACCAGTTATAGAAACTGGATTTGAAAATCCCGACCAGTTATAGAAACTGGATTTGAAAATCCCGACCAGTTATAAAAACTGGATTTGAAAATCCCGACCAGTTATAGAAACTGGATTTCAAAATACCGACCAGTTATAGAAACTGGATTTGAAAATCCCGACCAGTTATAGAAACTGGATTTGAAAATCCCGACCAGTTATAACACTGAATTTGAAAATCCCGACCAGTTATGAAAACTGGATTTGAAAATCCCGACCAGTTATAGAAACTGGATTTGAAAATCCTGACCTGTTATAGAAACTGAATTTGAAAATCCTGACCAGTTATGAAAACTGGATTTGAAAATCCCGACCAGTTATAAAACTGGATTTGAAAATCCCGACGAGTTATAGAAACTAAATTTGAAAATCCTGATCAGTTATAACACTGGATTTGAAAATCCCGACCAATTATAAAACTAGATTTGAAAATCCTGACCAGTTATAGCAAATGGATTTGAAAATCTTGACCAGTTATAAAACTGGATTTGAAAATCCCGACCAGTTATGACACTAGATTTGAAAATCCCGACCAGTTATAGAAACTGGATTTGAAAATCCCGACCAGTTATAAAAACTAGATTTGAAAATCCCGACCAGTTATAAAAACTAGATTTAAAAATCCCAACCAGTTATAGAAACTGGATTTGAAAATCCTGACCAGTTATAGAAACTGGATTTGAAAATCCTGACCAGTTATAGAAACTAGATTTGAAAAACCCGACTAGTTATAAAAACTGGATTTGAAAATCCCGACTAGTTATAGAAACTGGATTTGAAAATCGTGACCAGTTATAGAAACTCAATTTGAAAATCCTGACCAGTTATGAAAACTGGATTTGAAAATCCCGACCAGTTATAAAACTGGATTTGAAAATCCCGACGAGTTATAGAAACTAAATTTGAAAATCCTGATCAGTTATAACATTGGATTTGAAAATCCCGACCAATTATAAAACTAGATTTGAAAATTCCGACCAGTTATAGCAAATGGATTTGAAAATCCCGACCAGTTATAAAACTGGATTTGAAAATCCTGACCAGTTATGACACTAGATTTAAAAATCCCGACCAGTTATAGAAACTGGATTTGAAAATCTCGACCAGTTATAAAAACTAGATTTGAAAATTCCGACCAGTTATAGAAACTGGATTTGAAAATCCTGACCAGTTATAGAAATTGGTTTTTAAAATCCCGACCAATTATAGAAACTGGATTTAAAAATCCTGACCAGTTATAGAAACTGGATTTGAAAATCCCGACCAGTTATAAAAACTAGATTTGAAAATCCCGACCAGTTATAGAAACTGGATTTGAAAATCCCGACCAGTTATAGAAACTGGATTTGAAAATATAGACCAGTTATAGAAACTAGATTTGAAAATCCTAACCAGTTATAAAACTGGATTTGAAAATCCCGACCAGTTATAGAAACTGGATTTGAAAATCCCGACCAATTATAAAACTAGATTTGAAAATCGGGACCTATTATAAAAACTGGATTTGAAAATCCCGACCAGTTATAAATCTGGATTTGAAAATCCCAACCAGTTATAAAACAAGATTTAAAAATCCCGACCAGTTATAGAAACAACATTTGAAAATCCTGACCAGTTATAAAACTGGATTTGAAAATCCCGACCAGTTATCGAAATTGGATTTGAAAATCCCGACCAGTTATGACACTAGATTTTGAAATCACGACCAGTTATAGAAACTGGATTTGAAAATCCCAACCAGTTATAGAAACTGGATTTGAAAATCTCGACCAGTTATAGAAACTGGATTTGAAAATCCCGACCAGTTGTAAAAACTGAATTTTGAAAATCCCGACCAGTTACAAAAACTGGATTTGAAAATCTCGACCAGTTATAAAAACTAGATTTGAAAATCTCGACCAGTTATAGAAACTGGATTTGAAAATCCCGACCAGTTATAGAAACTGGATTTGAAAATCCCGACCAGTTATAGAAACTAGATTTGAAAATCCCGACCAGTTATAGAAACTGGATTTGAAAATCCCGACCAGTTATAGAAACTGGATTTGAAAATCCCGACCAGTTATAAAAACTGGATTTGAAAATCCCGACCAGTTATAGAAACTGGATTTCAAAATACCGACCAGTTATAGAAACTGGATTTGAAAATCCCGACCAGTTATAGAAACTGGATTTGAAAATCCCGACCAGTTATAACACTGAATTTGAAAATCCCGACCAGTTATGAAAACTGGATTTGAAAATCCCGACCAGTTATAGAAACTGGATTTGAAAATCCTGACCTGTTATAGAAACTGAATTTGAAAATCCTGACCAGTTATGAAAACTGGATTTGAAAATCCCGACCAGTTATAAAACTGGATTTGAAAATCCCGACGAGTTATAGAAACTAAATTTGAAAATCCTGATCAGTTATAACACTGGATTTGAAAATCATGACCAATTATAAAACTAGATTTGAAAATCCTGACCAGTTATAGCAAATGGATTTGAAAATCTTGACCAGTTATAAAACTGGATTTGAAAATCCCGACCAGTTATGACACTAGATTTGAAAATCCCGACCAGTTATAGAAACTGGATTTGAAAATCCCGACCAGTTATAAAAACTAGATTTGAAAATCCCGACCAGTTATAAAAACTAGATTTAAAAATCCCAACCAGTTATAGAAACTGGATTTGAAAATCCTGACCAGTTATAGAAACTGGATTTGAAAATCCCGACCAGTTATAGAAACTAGATTTGAAAAACCCGACTAGTTATAAAAACTGGATTTGAAAATCCCGACTAGTTATAGAAACTGGATTTGAAAATCCTGACCAGTTATAGAAACTCAATTTGAAAATCCTGACCAGTTATGAAAACTGGATTTGAAAATCCCGACCAGTTATAAAACTGGATTTGAAAATCCCGACGAGTTATAGAAACTAAATTTGAAAATCCTGATCAGTTATAACATTGGATTTGAAAATCCCGACCAATTATAAAAACTAGATTTGAAAATTCAGACCAGTTATAGAAACTGGATTTGAAAATCCTGACCAGTTATAGATATTGGATTTTAAAATCCCGACCAATTATAGAAACTGGATTTGAAAATCCTGACCAGTTATAGAAACTGGATTTCAAAATCCCGACCAGTTATAAAAACTAGATTTGAAAATCCCGATCAGTTATAGAAACTGCATTTGAAAATCCCGACCAGTTATACAAACTGGATTTGAAAATATCGACCAGTTATAGAAACTAGATTTGAAAATCCCAACCAGTTATAAAACTGGATTTGAAAATCCCGACCAGTTATAGAAACTGGATTTGAAAATCCCGACCAGTTATAGCAAATGGATTTGAAAATCCCGACCAGTTATAAAACTGGATTTGAAAATCCTGACCAGTTATGACACTAGATTTAAAAATCCCGACCAGTTATAGAAACTGGATTTGAAAATCTCGACCAGTTATAAAAACTAGATTTGAAAATTCCGACCAGTTATAGAAACTAGATTTGAAAATCCTGACCAGTTATAGAAATTGGATTTTAAAATCCCGACCAATTATAGAAACTGGATTTGAAAATCCTCACCAGTTATAGAAACTGGATTTGAAAATCCCGACCAGTTATAAAAACTAGATTTGAAAATCCCGACCAGTTATAGAAACTGGATTTGAAAATCCCGACCAGTTATAGAAACTGGATTTGAAAATATAGACCAGTTATAGAAACTAGATTTGAAAATCCTAACCAGTTATAAAACTGGATTTGAAAATCCCGACCAGTTATAGAAACTGGATTTGAAAATCTCGACCAGTTATAAAAACTGGATTTGAAAATCCCAACCAGTTATAGAAACTGGATTTCAAAATCCCGACCAGTTATAGAAACTGGAGTTGAAAATCCCGACCAGTTATAACACTGAATTTGAAAATCCCGACCAGTTATAAAAATTGGATTTGAAAATCCCGACTAGTTATAGAAACTGGATTTGAAAATCCTGACCAGTTATAGAAACTGAATTTGAAAATCCCGACCAGTTATGAAAACTGGATTTGAAAATTACGACCAGTTATAAAACTGGATTTGAAAATCCCGACGAGTTATAGAAACTGAATTTGAAAATCCTGATCAGTTATAACACTGGATTTGAAAATCCCGACCAATTATAAAACTAGATTTGAAAATCCCGACCAGTTATAGCAAATGGATTTGAAAATCCCGACCAGTTATAAAATTGGATTTGAAAATCCCGACCAGTTATAACACTAGATTTGAAAATCCCGACCAGTTATAGAAACTGGATTTGAAAATCCCGACCAGTTATAAAAACTAGATTTGAAAATTCAGACCAGTTATAGAAACTGGATTTGAAAATCCTGACCAGTTATAGATATTGGATTTTAAAATCCCGACCAATTATAGAAACTGGATTTGAAAATCCTGACCAGTTATAGAAACTGGATTTCAAAATCCCGACCAGTTATAAAAACTAGATTTGAAAATCCCGATCAGTTATAGAAACTGCATTTGAAAATCCCGACCAATTATAGAAACTGGATTTGAAAATATCGACCAGTTATAGAAACTAGATTTGAAAATCCCAACCAGTTATAAAACTGGATTTGAAAATCCCGACCAGTTATAGAAACTGGATTTGAAAATCCCGACCAGTTATAAAAACTGGATTTGAAAATGCCAACCAGTTATAGAAACTGGATTTCAAAATCCCTACCAGTTATAGAAACTGGAGTTGAAAATCCCGACCAGTTATAAAAACTGGATTTGAAAATCCCGACCAGTTATAAAACTGGATTTGAAAATCCTGACTAGTTATACAAACTGAATTTGAAAATCCTGACCAGTTATAAAAACTGGATTTGAAAGTCCCGACCAGTTTTAAAAACTGGATTTGAAAATCCCGACCAGTTATAGAAACTGGATTTGAAAATCCTGACCAGTTATAGAAATTGAATTTGAAAATCCTGACCAGTTATGAAAACTGGATTTGAAAATCCCGACCAGTTATAAAACTGGATTTGAAAATCCCGACGAGTTATAGAAACTAAATTTGAAAATCCTGATCAGTTATAACACTGGATTTGAAAATTCCGACCAATTATAAAACTAGATTTGAAAATCCCGACCAGTTATAGCAAATGGATTTGAAAATCCCGACCAGTTATAAAACTAGATTTGAAAATCCCGACCGGTTATGACACTAGATTTGAAAATCCCGACCAGTTATAGAAACTAGATTTGAAAATCCCGACCAGTTATAGAAACTGGATTTGAAAATCCCGACCAGTTATAGAAACTGGATTTGAAAATATCGACCAATTATAGAAACTAGATTTGAAAATCCCGACCAATTATAAAACTGGATTTGAAAATCTCGACCAGTTATAGAAACTGGATTTGAAAATCCTGACCAGTTATTAAAACTGGATTTGAAAATCCCAACCAGTTATAGAAACTGGATTTCAAAATCCCGACCAGTTATAGAAACTGGAGTTGAAAATCCCGACCAGTTATAACACTGAATTTGAAAATCCCGACCAGTTATAAAAACTGGATTTGAAAATCCCGACTAGTTATAGAAACTGGATTTGAAAATCCTGACCAGTTATAGAAACTGAATTTGAAAATCCCGACCAGTTATGAAAACTGGATTTGAAAATCCCGACCAGTTATAAAACTGGATTTGAAAATCCCGACGAGTTATAGAAACTGAATTTGAAAATCCTGATCAGTTATAACACTGGATTTGAAAATCCCGACCAATTATAAAACTAGATTTGAAAATCCCGACCAGTTATAAAACTGTATTTGAAAATCCCGACCAGTTATAAAAACTAGAGTTGAAAATGCCGACCAGTTATAGAAACTTGATTTGAAAATCTCGACCAGTTATAGAAACTGGATTTGAAAATCTCGACCAGTTATAGAAACAGTATTTGAAAATCCCGACCAGTTATAGAAACTAGATTTGAAAATCCCGACCATTTATAAAATATGGAATTGAAAATCCCGACCAGTTATAGAAACTGATTTCAAAATCCCGACCAGTTATAGAAACTGGATTTGAAAATCCCGACCAGTTATAGAAACTGGATTTGAAAATCCCGACCAGTTATAACACTGAATTTGAAAATCCCGACCGGTTATAAAAACTGGATTTGAAAATCCCGACCAGTTATAGAATGTTGATTTGAAAATCCTGACCAGTTATAGAAACTGGATTTGAAAATCCCGACCAGTTATAAAAACTGGATTTGAAAATCTCGACCAGTTATAAAACTGGATTTGAAAATCCCGACCAGTTATAGAAATTAGATTTGAAAATCCTCATCAGTTATAACACTAGATTTGAAAATCCCGACCAATTATAAAACTAGATTTGAAAATCGGGACCTATTATAAAAACTGGATTTGAAAATCCCGACCAGTTATAAATCTGGATTTGAAAATCCCAACCAGTTATAAAACTAGATTTAAAAATCCCGACCAGTTATAGAAACAACATTTGAAAATCCTGACCAGTTATAAAACTGGATTTGAAAATCCCGACCAGTTATCGAAATTGGATTTGAAAATCCCGACCAGTTATGACACTAGATTTTGAAATCACGACCAGTTATAGAAACTGGATTTGAAAATCCCAACCAGTTATAGAAACTGGATTTGAAAATCCCGACCAGTTATAGAAACTGGATTTGAAAATCCCGACCAGTTGTAAAAACTGAATTTTGAAAATCCCGACCAGTTACAAAAACTGGATTTGAAAATCCCGACCAGTTATAAAAACTAGATTTGAAAATCTCGACCAGTTATAGAAACTGGATTTGAAAATCCCGACCAGTTATAGAAACTGGATTTGAAAATCCCGACCAGTTATAGAAACTAGATTTGAAAATCCCGACCAGTTATAGAAACTGGATTTGAAAATCCCGACCAGTTATAGAAACTGGATTTGAAAATCTCGACCAGTTATAAAAACTGGATTTGAAAATCCCGACCAGTTATAGAAACTGGATTTCAAAATACCGACCAGTTATAGAAACTGGATTTGAAAATCCCGACCAGTTATAGAAACTGGATTTGAAAATCCCGACCAGTTATAACACTGAATTTGAAAATCCCGACCAGTTATAAAAACTGGATTTGAAAATCCCGACCAGTTATAGAAACTGGATTTCAAAATACCGACCAGTTATAGAAACTGGATTTGAAAATCCCGACCAGTTATAGAAACTAGATTTGAAAATCCCGACCAGTTATAGAAACTAGATTTGAAAATCGCGACCATTTATAAAATATGGAATTGAAAATCCCGACCAGTTATAGAAACTGATTTCAAAATCCCGACCAGTTATAGAAACTGGATTTCAAAATCCCGACCAGTTATAGAAACTGGAGTTGAAAATCCCGACCAGTTATAACACTGAATTTGAAAATCCCGACCAGTTATAAAAATTGGATTTGAAAATCCCGACTAGTTATAGAAACTGGATTTGAAAATCCTGACCAGTTATAGAAACTGAATTTGAAAATCCCGACCAGTTATGAAAACTGGATTTGAAAATTACGACCAGTTATAAAACTGGATTTGAAAATCCCGACGAGTTATAGAAACTGAATTTGAAAATCCTGATCAGTTATAACACTGGATTTGAAAATCCCGACCAATTATAAAACTAGATTTGAAAATCCCGACCAGTTATAGCAAATGGATTTGAAAATCCCGACCAGTTATAAAATTGGATTTGAAAATCCCGACCAGTTATAACACTAGATTTGAAAATCCCGACCAGTTATAGAAACTGGATTTGAAAATCCCGACCAGTTATAAAAACTAGATTTGAAAATTCAGACCAGTTATAGAAACTGGATTTGAAAATCCTGACCAGTTATAGATATTGGATTTTAAAATCCCGACCAATTATAGAAACTGGATTTGAAAATCCTGACCAGTTATAGAAACTGGATTTCAAAATCCCGACCAGTTATAAAAACTAGATTTGAAAATCCCGATCAGTTATAGAAACTGCATTTGAAAATCCCGACCAGTTATAGAAACTGGATTTGAAAATATCGACCAGTTATAGAAACTAGATTTGAAAATCCCAACCAGTTATAAAACTGGATTTGAAAATCCCGACCAGTTATAGAAACTGGATTTGAAAATCCCGACCAGTTATAAAAACTGGATTTGAAAATGCCAACCAGTTATAGAAACTGGATTTCAAAATCCCTACCAGTTATAGAAACTGGAGTTGAAAATCCCGACCAGTTATAAAAACTGGATTTGAAAATCCCGACCAGTTATAAAACTGGATTTGAAAATCCTGACTAGTTATACAAACTGAATTTGAAAATCCTGACCAGTTATAAAAACTGGATTTGAAAGTCCCGACCAGTTTTAAAAACTGGATTTGAAAATCCCGACCAGTTATAGAAACTGGATTTGAAAATCCTGACCAGTTATAGAAATTGAATTTGAAAATCCTGACCAGTTATGAAAACTGGATTTGAAAATCCCGACCAGTTATAAAACTGGATTTGAAAATCCCGACGAGTTATAGAAACTAAATTTGAAAATCCTGATCAGTTATAACACTGGATTTGAAAATTCCGACCAATTATAAAACTAGATTTGAAAATCCCGACCAGTTATAGCAAATGGATTTGAAAATCCCGACCAGTTATAAAACTAGATTTGAAAATCCCGACCGGTTATGACACTAGATTTGAAAATCCCGACCAGTTATAGAAACTAGATTTGAAAATCCCGACCAGTTATAGAAACTGGATTTGAAAATCCCGACCAGTTATAGAAACTGGATTTGAAAATATCGACCAATTATAGAAACTAGATTTGAAAATCCCGACCAATTATAAAACTGGATTTGAAAATCTCGACCAGTTATAGAAACTGGATTTGAAAATCCTGACCAGTTATTAAAACTGGATTTGAAAATCCCAACCAGTTATAGAAACTGGATTTCAAAATCCCGACCAGTTATAGAAACTGGAGTTGAAAATCCCGACCAGTTATAACACTGAATTTGAAAATCCCGACCAGTTATAAAAACTGGATTTGAAAATCCCGACTAGTTATAGAAACTGGATTTGAAAATCCTGACCAGTTATAGAAACTGAATTTGAAAATCCCGACCAGTTATGAAAACTGGATTTGAAAATCCCGACCAGTTATAAAACTGGATTTGAAAATCCCGACGAGTTATAGAAACTGAATTTGAAAATCCTGATCAGTTATAACACTGGATTTGAAAATCCCGACCAATTATAAAACTAGATTTGAAAATCCCGACCAGTTATAAAACTGTATTTGAAAATCCCGACCAGTTATAAAAACTAGAGTTGAAAATGCCGACCAGTTATAGAAACTTGATTTGAAAATCTCGACCAGTTATAGAAACTGGATTTGAAAATCTCGACCAGTTATAGAAACAGTATTTGAAAATCCCGACCAGTTATAGAAACTAGATTTGAAAATCCCGACCATTTATAAAATATGGAATTGAAAATCCCGACCAGTTATAGAAACTGATTTCAAAATCCCGACCAGTTATAGAAACTGGATTTGAAAATCCCGACCAGTTATAGAAACTGGATTTGAAAATCCCGACCAGTTATAACACTGAATTTGAAAATCCCGACCGGTTATAAAAACTGGATTTGAAAATCCCGACCAGTTATAGAATGTTGATTTGAAAATCCTGACCAGTTATAGAAACTGGATTTGAAAATCCCGACCAGTTATAAAAACTGGATTTGAAAATCTCGACCAGTTATAAAACTGGATTTGAAAATCCCGACCAGTTATAGAAATTAGATTTGAAAATCCTCATCAGTTATAACACTAGATTTGAAAATCCCGACCAATTATAAAACTAGATTTGAAAATCGGGACCTATTATAAAAACTGGATTTGAAAATCCCGACCAGTTATAAATCTGGATTTGAAAATCCCAACCAGTTATAAAACTAGATTTAAAAATCCCGACCAGTTATAGAAACAACATTTGAAAATCCTGACCAGTTATAAAACTGGATTTGAAAATCCCGACCAGTTATCGAAATTGGATTTGAAAATCCCGACCAGTTATGACACTAGATTTTGAAATCACGACCAGTTATAGAAACTGGATTTGAAAATCCCAACCAGTTATAGAAACTGGATTTGAAAATCCCGACCAGTTATAGAAACTGGATTTGAAAATCCCGACCAGTTGTAAAAACTGAATTTTGAAAATCCCGACCAGTTACAAAAACTGGATTTGAAAATCCCGACCAGTTATAAAAACTAGATTTGAAAATCTCGACCAGTTATAGAAACTGGATTTGAAAATCCCGACCAGTTATAGAAACTGGATTTGAAAATCCCGACCAGTTATAGAAACTAGATTTGAAAATCCCGACCAGTTATAGAAACTGGATTTGAAAATCCCGACCAGTTATAGAAACTGGATTTGAAAATCTCGACCAGTTATAAAAACTGGATTTGAAAATCCCGACCAGTTATAGAAACTGGATTTCAAAATACCGACCAGTTATAGAA
Organism: Nuphar pumila; assembly: GCF_984573655.1. NCBI lineage: Eukaryota > Viridiplantae > Streptophyta > Magnoliopsida > Nymphaeales > Nymphaeaceae > Nuphar > Nuphar pumila. The sequence goes on from NC_143258.1 coordinate 71,117,904, forward strand.
ACTGGATTTGAAAATCCCGACCAGTTATAGAAACTGGATTTGAAAATCCCGACCAGTTATAACACTGAATTTGAAAATCCCGACCAGTTATAAAAACTGGATTTGAAAATCCCGACCAGTTATAGAAACTGGATTTCAAAATACCGACCAGTTATAGAAACTGGATTTGAAAATCCCGACCAGTTATAGAAACTGGATTTGAAAATCCCGACCAGTTATAGAAACTAGATTTGAAAATCGCGACCATTTATAAAATATGGAATTGAAAATCCCGACCAGTTATAGAAACTGATTTCAAAATCCCGACCAGTTATAGAAACTGGATTTCAAAATCCCGACCAGTTATAGAAACTGGAGTTGAAAATCCCGACCAGTTATAACACTGAATTTGAAAATCCCGACCAGTTATAAAAATTGGATTTGAAAATCCCGACTAGTTATAGAAACTGGATTTGAAAATCCTGACCAGTTATAGAAACTGAATTTGAAAATCCCGACCAGTTATGAAAACTGGATTTGAAAATTACGACCAGTTATAAAACTGGATTTGAAAATCCCGACGAGTTATAGAAACTGAATTTGAAAATCCTGATCAGTTATAACACTGGATTTGAAAATCCCGACCAATTATAAAACTAGATTTGAAAATCCCGACCAGTTATAGCAAATGGATTTGAAAATCCCGACCAGTTATAAAATTGGATTTGAAAATCCCGACCAGTTATAACACTAGATTTGAAAATCCCGACCAGTTATAGAAACTGGATTTGAAAATCCCGACCAGTTATAAAAACTAGATTTGAAAATTCAGACCAGTTATAGAAACTGGATTTGAAAATCCTGACCAGTTATAGATATTGGATTTTAAAATCCCGACCAATTATAGAAACTGGATTTGAAAATCCTGACCAGTTATAGAAACTGGATTTCAAAATCCCGACCAGTTATAAAAACTAGATTTGAAAATCCCGATCAGTTATAGAAACTGCATTTGAAAATCCCGACCAGTTATAGAAACTGGATTTGAAAATATCGACCAGTTATAGAAACTAGATTTGAAAATCCCAACCAGTTATAAAACTGGATTTGAAAATCCCGACCAGTTATAGAAACTGGATTTGAAAATCCCGACCAGTTATAAAAACTGGATTTGAAAATGCCAACCAGTTATAGAAACTGGATTTCAAAATCCCTACCAGTTATAGAAACTGGAGTTGAAAATCCCGACCAGTTATAAAAACTGGATTTGAAAATCCCGACCAGTTATAAAACTGGATTTGAAAATCCTGACTAGTTATACAAACTGAATTTGAAAATCCTGACCAGTTATAAAAACTGGATTTGAAAGTCCCGACCAGTTTTAAAAACTGGATTTGAAAATCCCGACCAGTTATAGAAACTGGATTTGAAAATCCTGACCAGTTATAGAAATTGAATTTGAAAATCCTGACCAGTTATGAAAACTGGATTTGAAAATCCCGACCAGTTATAAAACTGGATTTGAAAATCCCGACGAGTTATAGAAACTAAATTTGAAAATCCTGATCAGTTATAACACTGGATTTGAAAATTCCGACCAATTATAAAACTAGATTTGAAAATCCCGACCAGTTATAGCAAATGGATTTGAAAATCCCGACCAGTTATAAAACTAGATTTGAAAATCCCGACCAGTTATGACACTAGATTTGAAAATCCCGACCAGTTATAGAAACTAGATTTGAAAATCCCGACCAGTTATAGAAACTGGATTTGAAAATCCCGACCAGTTATAGAAACTGGATTTGAAAATATCGACCAATTATAGAAACTAGATTTGAAAATCCCGACCAATTATAAAACTGGATTTGAAAATCTCGACCAGTTATAGAAACTGGATTTGAAAATCCCGACCAGTTATTAAAACTGGATTTGAAAATCCCAACCAGTTATAGGAACTGGATTTCAAAATCCCGACCAGTTATAGAAACTGGAGTTGAAAATCCCGACCAGTTATAACACTGAATTTGAAAATCCCGACCAGTTATAAAAACTGGATTTGAAAATCCCGACTAGTTATAGAAACTGGATTTGAAAATCCTGACCAGTTATAGAAACTGAATTTGAAAATCCCGACCAGTTATGAAAACTGGATTTGAAAATCCCGACCAGTTATAAAACTGGATTTGAAAATCCCGACGAGTTATAGAAACTGAATTTGAAAATCCTGATCAGTTATAACACTGGATTTGAAAATCCCGACCAATTATAAAACTAGATTTGAAAATCCCGACCAGTTATAAAACTGTATTTGAAAATCCCGACCAGTTATAAAAACTAGAGTTGAAAATGCCGACCAGTTATAGAAACTTGATTTGAAAATCTCGACCAGTTATAGAAACTGGATTTGAAAATCTCGACCAGTTATAGAAACAGTATTTGAAAATCCCGACCAGTTATAGAAACTAGATTTGAAAATCCCGACCATTTATAAAATATGGAATTGAAAATCCCGACCAGTTATAGAAACTGATTTCAAAATCCCGACCAGTTATAGAAACTGGATTTGAAAATCCCGACCAGTTATAGAAACTGGATTTGAAAATCCCGACCAGTTATAACACTGAATTTGAAAATCCCGACCGGTTATAAAAACTGGATTTGAAAATCCCGACCAGTTATAGAATGTTGATTTGAAAATCCTGACCAGTTATAGAAACTGGATTTGAAAATCCCGACCAGTTATAAAAACTGGATTTGAAAATCTCGACCAGTTATAAAACTGGATTTGAAAATCCCGACCAGTTATAGAAATTAGATTTGAAAATCCTCATCAGTTATAACACTAGATTTGAAAATCCCGACCAATTATAAAACTAGATTTGAAAATCGGGACCTATTATAAAAACTGGATTTGAAAATCCCGACCAGTTATAAATCTGGATTTGAAAATCCCAACCAGTTATAAAACTAGATTTAAAAATCCCGACCAGTTATAGAAACAACATTTGAAAATCCTGACCAGTTATAAAACTGGATTTGAAAATCCCGACCAGTTATGACACTAGATTTTGAAATCACGACCAGTTATAGAAACTGGATTTGAAAATCCCAACCAGTTATAGAAACTGGATTTGAAAATCCCGACCAGTTATAGAAACTGGATTTGAAAATCCCGACCAGTTGTAAAAACTGAATTTTGAAAATCCCGACCAGTTACAAAAACTGGATTTGAAAATCCCGACCAGTTATAAAAACTAGATTTGAAAATCTCGACCAGTTATAGAAACTGGATTTGAAAATCCCGACCAGTTATAGAAACTGGATTTGAAAATCCCGACCAGTTATAGAAACTAGATTTGAAAATCCCGACCAGTTATAGAAACTGGATTTGAAAATCCCGACCAGTTATAGAAACTGGATTTGAAAATCTCGACCAGTTATAAAAACTGGATTTGAAAATCCCGACCAGTTATAGAAACTGGATTTCAAAATACCGACCAGTTATAGAAACTGGATTTGAAAATCCCGACCAGTTATAGAAACTGGATTTGAAAATCCCGACCAGTTATAACACTGAATTTGAAAATCCCGACCAGTTATAAAAACTGGATTTGAAAATCCCGACCAGTTATAGAAACTGGATTTGAAAATCCTGACCTGTTATAGAAACTGAATTTGAAAATCCTGACCAGTTATGAAAACTGGATTTGAAAATCCCGACCAGTTATAAAACTGGATTTGAAAATCCCGACGAGTTATAGAAACTAAATTTGAAAATCCTGATCAGTTATAACACTGGATTTGAAAATCCCGACCAATTATAAAACTAGATTTGAAAATCCCGACCAGTTATAGCAAATGGATTTGAAAATCCCGACCAGTTATAAAATTGGATTTGAAAATCCCGACCAGTTATGACACTAGATTTGAAAATCCCGACCAGTTATAGAAACTGGATTTGAAAATCCCGACCAGTTATAAAAACTAGATTTGAAAATTCAGACCAGTTATAGAAACTGGATTTGAAAATCCTGACCAGTTATAGAAATTGGATTTTAAAATCCCGACCAATTATAGAAACTGGATTTGAAAATCCTGACCAGTTATAAAAACTAGATTTCAAAATCCCGATCAGTTATAGAAACTGGATTTGAAAATCCCGACCAGTTATAGAAACTGGATTTGAAAATCCCGACCAGTTATAAAAACTGGATTTAAAAATGCCAACCAGTTATAGAAACTGGATTTCAAAATCCCTACTAGTTATAGAAACTGGAGTTGAAAATCCCGACCAGTTATAAAAACTGGATTTGAAAATCCCGACCAGTTATAAAACTGGATTTGAAAATCTTGACTAGTTATACAAACTGAATTTGAAAATCCTGACCAGTTATAAAAACTGGATTTGAAAGTCCCGACCAGTTTTAAAAACTGGATTTGAAAATCCCGACCAGTTATAGAAACTGGATTTGAAAATCCTGACCAGTTATAGAAATTGAATTTGAAAATCCTGACCAGTTATGAAAACTGGATTTGAAAATCCCGACCAGTTATAAAACTGGATTTGAAAATCCCGACGAGTTATAGAAACTAAATTTGAAAATCCTGATCAGTTATAACACTGGATTTGAAAATTCCGACCAATTATAAAACTAGATTTGAAAATCCCGACCAGTTATAAAACTGGATTTGAAAATCCCGACCAGTTATGACACTAGATTTGAAAATCCCGACCAGTTATAAAAACTGGATTTGAAAATCCCGACCAGTTATAGAAACTGGATTTTAAAATCCCTACCAATTATAGAAACTGGATTTGAAAATCCTGACCAGTTATAGAAACTGGATTTGAAAATCCCGACCAGTTATAAAAACTAGATTTGAAAATCCCGACCAGTTATAGAAACTGGATTTGAAAATCCCGACCAGTTATAGAAACTGGATTTGAAAATATCGACCAGTTATAGAAACTAGATTTGAAAATCCCGACCAGTTATAAAACTGGATTTGAAAATCTCGACCAGTTATAGAAACTGGATTTGAAAATCCCGACCAGTTATAAAAACTGGATTTGAAAATCCCAACCAGTTATAGAAACTGGATTTCAAAATCCCGACCAGTTATAGAAACTGGAGTTGAAAATCCCGACCAGTTATAACACTGAATTTGAAAATCCCGACCAGTTATAAAAACTGGATTTGAAAATCCCGACTAGTTATAGAAACTGGATTTGAAAATCCTGACCAGTTATAGAAACTGAATTTGAAAATCCCGACCAGTTATGAAAACTGGATTTGAAAATCCCGACCAGTTATAAAACTGGATTTGAAAATCCCGACGAGTTATAGAAACTGAATTTAAAAATCTCGACCAGTTATAAAAACTGGATTTGAAATTCCCGACCAGTTATAAAAACTGGATTTGAAAATCCTAACTAGTTATAAAAACTAGATTTGAAAATCCTGACCAGTTATAAAACTGGAATTGAAAATCCCGACCAGTTATAGAAACTGGATTTGAAAATCCCGACCAGTTATAAAATCTGGAATTGAAAATCCCGACCAGTTATATAAACTGGATTTTAAAATCCCGACCAGTTATAGAAACTGGATTTGAAAATCCCGACCAGTTATAGAAACTGGATTTAAAAATCCCGACCAGTTATAACACTGAATTTGAAAATCCCGACCGGTTATAAAAACTGGATTTGAAAATCCCGACCAGTTATAGAAACTTGATTTGAAAATCCTGACCAGTTATAGAAACTGGATTTGAAAATCCCGACCAGTTATAAAAACTGGATTTGAAAATCTCGACCAGTTATAAAACTAGATTTGAAAATCCCGACCAGTTATAGAAATTGGATTTGAAAATACTGATCAGTTATAACACTGGATTTGAAAATCCCGACCAATTATAAAACTAGATTTGAAAATCCCGACCAGTTATAAATCTGGATTTGAAAATCACAACCAGTTATAAAACTAGATTTAAAAATCCCGACCAGTTATAGAAACACAATTTGAAAATCCTGACCAGTTATAAAACTGGATTTGAAAATCCCGACCAGTTATAGAAATTGGATTTGAAAATCCCGACCAGTTATGACACTAGATTTTGAAATCACGACAAGTTATAGAAACTGGATTTGAAAATCCCAACCAGTTATAGAAACTGGATTTGAAAATCCCGACCAGTTATAGAAACTGGATTTGAAAATCCCGACCAGTTACAAAAACTGGATTTGAAAATCCCGACCAGTTATAAAAACTAGATTTGAAAATCTTGATCAGTTATAGAAACTGGATTTGAAAATCCCGACCAGTTACAAAAACTGGATTTGAAAATCCCGAGCAGTTATAGAAACTAGATTTGAAAATCCCGACAAGTTATAAAACTGGATTTGAAAATCCCGACCAGTTATAGAAACTGGATTTGAAAATCCCGACCAGTTATAAAAACTGGATTTGAAAATCCCGACCAGTTATAGAAACTGGATTTCAAAATACCGACCAGTTATAGAAACTGGATTTGAAAATCCCGACCAGTTATAGAAACTGGATTTGAAAATCCCGACCAGTTATAACACTGAATTTGAAAATCCCGACCAGTTATAAAAACTGGATTTGAAAATCCCGACCAGTTATAGAAAATGGATTTGAAAATCCTGACCTGTTATAGAAACTGAATTTGAAAATCCTGACCAGTTATGAAAACTGGATTTGAAAATCCCGACCAGTTATAAAACTGGATTTGAAAATCCCGACGAGTTATAGAAACTAAATTTGAAAATCCTGATCAGTTATAACACTGGATTTGAAAATCCCGACCAATTATAAAACTAGATTTGAAAATCCCGACCAGTTATAGCAAATGGATTTGAAAATCTTGACCAGTTATAAAACTGGATTTGAAAATCCCGACCAGTTATGACACTAGATTTGAAAATCCCGACCAGTTATAGAAACTGGATTTGAAAATCTCGACCAGTTATAAAAACTAGATTTGAAAATCCCGACCAGTTATAAAAACTAGATTTAAAAATCCCAACCAGTTATAGAAACTGGATTTGAAAATCCTGACCAGTTATAGAAACTGGATTTGAAAATCCCGACCAGTTATAGAAACTGGATTTGAAAATCCCGACTAGTTATAAAAACTGGATTTGAAAATCCCGACCAGTTATAGAAACTGGATTTGAAAATCCTGACCAGTTATAGAAACTCAATTTGAAAATCCTGACCAGTTATGAAAACTGGATTTGAAAATCCCGACCAGTTATAAAACTGGATTTGAAAATCCCGACGAGTTAAAGAAACTAAATTTGAAAATCCTGATCAGTTATAACACTGGATTTGAAAATCCCGACCAATTATAAAACTAGATTTGAAAATTCCGACCAGTTATAGCAAATGGATTTGAAAATCCCGACGAGTTATAAAACTGGATTTGAAAATCCTGACCAGTTATGACACTAGATTTAAAAATCCCGACCAGTTATAGAAACTGGATTTGAAAATCTCGACCAGTTATAAAAACTAGATTTGAAAATTCTGACCAGTTATAGAAACTGGATTTGAAAATCCTGACCAGTTATAGAAATTGGATTTTAAAATCCCGACCAATTATAGAAACTGGATTTGAAAATCCTGACCAGTTATAGAAACTGGATTTGAAAATCCCGACCACTTATAAAAACTAGATTTAAAAATCCCGACCAGTTATAGAAACTGGATTTGAAAATCCCAACCAGTTATAGAAACTGGATTTGAAAATATAGACCAGTTATAGAAACTAGATTTGAAAATCCTAACCAGTTATAAAACTGGATTTGAAAATCCCGACCAGTTATATAAACTGGATTTGAAAATCTCGACCAGTTATAAAAACTGGATTTGAAAATCCCAACTAGTTATAGAAACTGGATTTGAAAATCCCGACCAGTTATAACACTGAATTTGAAAATCCCGACCAGTTATAAAAATTGGATTTGAAAATCCCGACTAGTTATAGAAACTGGATTTGAAAATCCTGACCAGTTATAGAAACTGAATTTGAAAATCCCGACCAGTTATGAAAACTGGATTTGAAAATTACGACCAGTTATAAAACTGGATTTGAAAATCCCGACGAGTTATAGAAACTGAATTTGAAAATCCTGATCAGTTATAACACTGGATTTGAAAATCCCGACCAATTATAAAACTAGATTTGAAAATCCCGACCAGTTATAGCAAATGGATTTGAAAATCCCGACCAGTTATAAAATTGGATTTGAAAATCCCGACCAGTTATAACACTAGATTTGAAAATCCCGACCAGTTATAGAAACTGGATTTGAAAATCCCGACCAGTTATAAAAACTAGATTTGAAAATTCAGACCAGTTATATAAACTGGATTTGAAAATCCTGACCAGTTATAGATATTGGATTTTAAAATCCCGACCAATTATAGAAACTGGATTTGAAAATCCTGACCAGTTATAGAAACTGGATTTCAAAATCCCGACCAGTTATAAAAACTAGATTTGAAAATCCCGATCAGTTATAGAAACTGCATTTGAAAATCCCGACCAGTTATAGAAACTGGATTTGAAAATATCGACCAGTTATAGAAACTAGATTTGAAAATCCCAACCAGTTATAAAACTGGATTTGAAAATCCCGACCAGTTATAGAAACTGGATTTGAAAATCCCGACCAGTTATAAAAACTGGATTTGAAAATGCCAACCAGTTATAGAAACTGGATTTCAAAATCCCTACCAGTTATAGAAACTGGAGTTGAAAATCCCGACCAGTTATAAAAACTGGATTTGAAAATCCCGACCAGTTATAAAACTGGATTTGAAAATCCTGACTAGTTATACAAACTGAATTTGAAAATCCTGACCAGTTATAAAAACTGGATTTGAAAGTCCCGACCAGTTTTAAAAACTGGATTTGAAAATCCCGACCAGTTATAGAAACTGGATTTGAAAATCCTGACCAGTTATAGAAATTGAATTTGAAAATCCTGACCAGTTATGAAAACTGGATTTGAAAATCCCGACCAGTTATAAAACTGGATTTGAAAATCCCGACGAGTTATAGAAACTAAATTTGAAAATCCTGATCAGTTATAACACTGGATTTGAAAATTCCGACCAATTATAAAACTAGATTTGAAAATCCCGACCAGTTATAGCAAATGGATTTGAAAATCCCGACCAGTTATAAAACTAGATTTGAAAATCCCGACCAGTTATGACACTAGATTTGAAAATCCCGACCAGTTATAGAAACTAGATTTGAAAATCCCGACCAGTTATAGAAACTGGATTTGAAAATCCCGACCAGTTATATAAACTGGATTTGAAAATATCGACCAATTATAGAAACTAGATTTGAAAATCCCGACCAATTATAAAACTGGATTTGAAAATCTCGACCAGTTATAGAAACTGGATTTGAAAATCCCGACCAGTTATTAAAACTGGATTTGAAAATCCCAACCAGTTATAGAAACTGGATTTCAAAATCCCGACCAGTTATAGAAACTGGAGTTGAAAATCCCGACCAGTTATAACACTGAATTTGAAAATCCCGACCAGTTATAAAAACTGGATTTGAAAATCCCGACTAGTTATAGAAACTGGATTTGAAAATCCTGACCAGTTATAGAAACTGAATTTGAAAATCCCGACCAGTTATGAAAACTGGATTTGAAAATCCCGACCAGTTATAAAACTGGATTTGAAAATCCCGACGAGTTATAGAAACTGAATTTGAAAATCCTGATCAGTTATAACACTGGATTTGAAAATCCCGACCAATTATAAAACTAGATTTGAAAATCCCGACCAGTTATAAAACTGTATTTGAAAATCCCGACCAGTTATAAAAACTAGAGTTGAAAATGCCGACCAGTTATAGAAACTTGATTTGAAAATCTCGACCAGTTATAGAAACTGGATTTGAAAATCTCGACCAGTTATAGAAACAATATTTGAAAATCCCGACCAGTTATAGAAACTAGATTTGAAAATCCCGACCATTTATAAAATATGGAATTGAAAATCCCGACCAGTTATAGAAACTGATTTCAAAATCCCGACCAGTTATAGAAACTGGATTTGAAAATCCCGACCAGTTATAGAAACTGGATTTGAAAATCCCGACCAGTTATAACACTGAATTTGAAAATCCCGACCGGTTATAAAAACTGGATTTGAAAATCCCGACCAGTTATAGAATGTTGATTTGAAAATCCCGACCAGTTATAGAAACTGGATTTGAAAATCCCGACCAGTTATAGAAACTAGATTTGAAAATCGCGACCATTTATAAAATATGGAATTGAAAATCCCGACCAGTTATAGAAACTGATTTCAAAATCCCGACCAGTTATAGAAACTGGATTTCAAAATCCCGACCAGTTATAGAAACTGGAGTTGAAAATCCCGACCAGTTATAACACTGAATTTGAAAATCCCGACCAGTTATAAAAATTGGATTTGAAAATCCCGACTAGTTATAGAAACTGGATTTGAAAATCCTGACCAGTTATAGAAACTGAATTTGAAAATCCCGACCAGTTATGAAAACTGGATTTGAAAATCCCGACCAGTTATAAAACTGGATTTGAAAATCCCGACGAGTTAAAGAAACTAAATTTGAAAATCCTGATCAGTTATAACACTGGATTTGAAAATCCCGACCAATTATAAAACTAGATTTGAAAATTCCGACCAGTTATAGCAAATGGATTTGAAAATCCCGACGAGTTATAAAACTGGATTTGAAAATCCTGACCAGTTATGACACTAGATTTAAAAATCCCGACCAGTTATAGAAACTGGATTTGAAAATCTCGACCAGTTATAAAAACTAGATTTGAAAATTCTGACCAGTTATAGAAACTGGATTTGAAAATCCTGACCAGTTATAGAAATTGGATTTTAAAATCCCGACCAATTATAGAAACTGGATTTGAAAATCCTGACCAGTTATAGAAACTGGATTTGAAAATCCCGACCACTTATAAAAACTAGATTTAAAAATCCCGACCAGTTATAGAAACTGGATTTGAAAATCCCAACCAGTTATAGAAACTGGATTTGAAAATATAGACCAGTTATAGAAACTAGATTTGAAAATCCTAACCAGTTATAAAACTGGATTTGAAAATCCCGACCAGTTATATAAACTGGATTTGAAAATCTCGACCAGTTATAAAAACTGGATTTGAAAATCCCAACTAGTTATAGAAACTGGATTTGAAAATCCCGACCAGTTATAACACTGAATTTGAAAATCCCGACCAGTTATAAAAATTGGATTTGAAAATCCCGACTAGTTATAGAAACTGGATTTGAAAATCCTGACCAGTTATAGAAACTGAATTTGAAAATCCCGACCAGTTATGAAAACTGGATTTGAAAATTACGACCAGTTATAAAACTGGATTTGAAAATCCCGACGAGTTATAGAAACTGAATTTGAAAATCCTGATCAGTTATAACACTGGATTTGAAAATCCCGACCAATTATAAAACTAGATTTGAAAATCCCGACCAGTTATAGCAAATGGATTTGAAAATCCCGACCAGTTATAAAATTGGATTTGAAAATCCCGACCAGTTATAACACTAGATTTGAAAATCCCGACCAGTTATAGAAACTGGATTTGAAAATCCCGACCAGTTATAAAAACTAGATTTGAAAATTCAGACCAGTTATATAAACTGGATTTGAAAATCCTGACCAGTTATAGATATTGGATTTTAAAATCCCGACCAATTATAGAAACTGGATTTGAAAATCCTGACCAGTTATAGAAACTGGATTTCAAAATCCCGACCAGTTATAAAAACTAGATTTGAAAATCCCGATCAGTTATAGAAACTGCATTTGAAAATCCCGACCAGTTATAGAAACTGGATTTGAAAATATCGACCAGTTATAGAAACTAGATTTGAAAATCCCGACCAGTTATAAAACTGGATTTGAAAATCTCGACCAGTTATAGAAACTGGATTTGAAAATCCCGACCAGTTATAAAAACTGGATTTGAAAATCCCAACCAGTTATAGAAACTGGATTTCAAAATCCCGACCAGTTATAGAAACTGGAGTTGAAAATCCCGACCAGTTATAACACTGAATTTGAAAATCCCGACCAGTTATAAAAACTGGATTTGAAAATCCCGACTAGTTATAGAAACTGGATTTGAAAATCCTGACCAGTTATAGAAACTGAATTTGAAAATCCCGACCAGTTATGAAAACTGGATTTGAAAATCCCGACCAGTTATAAAACTGGATTTGAAAATCCCGACGAGTTATAGAAACTGAATTTAAAAATCTCGACCAGTTATAAAAACTGGATTTGAAATTCCCGACCAGTTATAAAAACTGGATTTGAAAATCCTAACTAGTTATAAAAACTAGATTTGAAAATCCTGACCAGTTATAAAACTGGAATTGAAAATCCCGACCAGTTATAGAAACTGGATTTGAAAATCCCGACCAGTTATAAAATCTGGAATTGAAAATCCCGACCAGTTATATAAACTGGATTTTAAAATCCCGACCAGTTATAGAAACTGGATTTGAAAATCCCGACCAGTTATAGAAACTGGATTTAAAAATCCCGACCAGTTATAACACTGAATTTGAAAATCCCGACCGGTTATAAAAACTGGATTTGAAAATCCCGACCAGTTATAGAAACTTGATTTGAAAATCCTGACCAGTTATAGAAACTGGATTTGAAAATCCCGACCAGTTATAAAAACTGGATTTGAAAATCTCGACCAGTTATAAAACTAGATTTGAAAATCCCGACCAGTTATAGAAATTGGATTTGAAAATACTGATCAGTTATAACACTGGATTTGAAAATCCCGACCAATTATAAAACTAGATTTGAAAATCCCGACCAGTTATAAATCTGGATTTGAAAATCACAACCAGTTATAAAACTAGATTTAAAAATCCCGACCAGTTATAGAAACACAATTTGAAAATCCTGACCAGTTATAAAACTGGATTTGAAAATCCCGACCAGTTATAGAAATTGGATTTGAAAATCCCGACCAGTTATGACACTAGATTTTGAAATCACGACAAGTTATAGAAACTGGATTTGAAAATCCCAACCAGTTATAGAAACTGGATTTGAAAATCCCGACCAGTTATAGAAACTGGATTTGAAAATCCCGACCAGTTACAAAAACTGGATTTGAAAATCCCGACCAGTTATAAAAACTAGATTTGAAAATCTTGATCAGTTATAGAAACTGGATTTGAAAATCCCGACCAGTTACAAAAACTGGATTTGAAAATCCCGAGCAGTTATAGAAACTAGATTTGAAAATCCCGACAAGTTATAAAACTGGATTTGAAAATCCCGACCAGTTATAGAAACTGGATTTGAAAATCCCGACCAGTTATAAAAACTGGATTTGAAAATCCCGACCAGTTATAGAAACTGGATTTCAAAATACCGACCAGTTATAGAAACTGGATTTGAAAATCCCGACCAGTTATAGAAACTGGATTTGAAAATCCCGACCAGTTATAACACTGAATTTGAAAATCCCGACCAGTTATAAAAACTGGATTTGAAAATCCCGACCAGTTATAGAAAATGGATTTGAAAATCCTGACCTGTTATAGAAACTGAATTTGAAAATCCTGACCAGTTATGAAAACTGGATTTGAAAATCCCGACCAGTTATAAAACTGGATTTGAAAATCCCGACGAGTTATAGAAACTAAATTTGAAAATCCTGATCAGTTATAACACTGGATTTGAAAATCCCGACCAATTATAAAACTAGATTTGAAAATCCCGACCAGTTATAGCAAATGGATTTGAAAATCTTGACCAGTTATAAAACTGGATTTGAAAATCCCGACCAGTTATGACACTAGATTTGAAAATCCCGACCAGTTATAGAAACTGGATTTGAAAATCTCGACCAGTTATAAAAACTAGATTTGAAAATCCCGACCAGTTATAAAAACTAGATTTAAAAATCCCAACCAGTTATAGAAACTGGATTTGAAAATCCTGACCAGTTATAGAAACTGGATTTGAAAATCCCGACCAGTTATAGAAACTGGATTTGAAAATCCCGACTAGTTATAAAAACTGGATTTGAAAATCCCGACCAGTTATAGAAACTGGATTTGAAAATCCTGACCAGTTATAGAAACTCAATTTGAAAATCCTGACCAGTTATGAAAACTGGATTTGAAAATCCCGACCAGTTATAAAACTGGATTTGAAAATCCCGACGAGTTAAAGAAACTAAATTTGAAAATCCTGATCAGTTATAACACTGGATTTGAAAATCCCGACCAATTATAAAACTAGATTTGAAAATTCCGACCAGTTATAGCAAATGGATTTGAAAATCCCGACGAGTTATAAAACTGGATTTGAAAATCCTGACCAGTTATGACACTAGATTTAAAAATCCCGACCAGTTATAGAAACTGGATTTGAAAATCTCGACCAGTTATAAAAACTAGATTTGAAAATTCTGACCAGTTATAGAAACTGGATTTGAAAATCCTGACCAGTTATAGAAATTGGATTTTAAAATCCCGACCAATTATAGAAACTGGATTTGAAAATCCTGACCAGTTATAGAAACTGGATTTGAAAATCCCGACCACTTATAAAAACTAGATTTAAAAATCCCGACCAGTTATAGAAACTGGATTTGAAAATCCCAACCAGTTATAGAAACTGGATTTGAAAATATAGACCAGTTATAGAAACTAGATTTGAAAATCCTAACCAGTTATAAAACTGGATTTGAAAATCCCGACCAGTTATATAAACTGGATTTGAAAATCTCGACCAGTTATAAAAACTGGATTTGAAAATCCCAACTAGTTATAGAAACTGGATTTGAAAATCCCGACCAGTTATAACACTGAATTTGAAAATCCCGACCAGTTATAAAAATTGGATTTGAAAATCCCGACTAGTTATAGAAACTGGATTTGAAAATCCTGACCAGTTATAGAAACTGAATTTGAAAATCCCGACCAGTTATGAAAACTGGATTTGAAAATTACGACCAGTTATAAAACTGGATTTGAAAATCCCGACGAGTTATAGAAACTGAATTTGAAAATCCTGATCAGTTATAACACTGGATTTGAAAATCCCGACCAATTATAAAACTAGATTTGAAAATCCCGACCAGTTATAGCAAATGGATTTGAAAATCCCGACCAGTTATAAAATTGGATTTGAAAATCCCGACCAGTTATAACACTAGATTTGAAAATCCCGACCAGTTATAGAAACTGGATTTGAAAATCCCGACCAGTTATAAAAACTAGATTTGAAAATTCAGACCAGTTATATAAACTGGATTTGAAAATCCTGACCAGTTATAGATATTGGATTTTAAAATCCCGACCAATTATAGAAACTGGATTTGAAAATCCTGACCAGTTATAGAAACTGGATTTCAAAATCCCGACCAGTTATAAAAACTAGATTTGAAAATCCCGATCAGTTATAGAAACTGCATTTGAAAATCCCGACCAGTTATAGAAACTGGATTTGAAAATATCGACCAGTTATAGAAACTAGATTTGAAAATCCCAACCAGTTATAAAACTGGATTTGAAAATCCCGACCAGTTATAGAAACTGGATTTGAAAATCCCGACCAGTTATAAAAACTGGATTTGAAAATGCCAACCAGTTATAGAAACTGGATTTCAAAATCCCTACCAGTTATAGAAACTGGAGTTGAAAATCCCGACCAGTTATAAAAACTGGATTTGAAAATCCCGACCAGTTATAAAACTGGATTTGAAAATCCTGACTAGTTATACAAACTGAATTTGAAAATCCTGACCAGTTATAAAAACTGGATTTGAAAGTCCCGACCAGTTTTAAAAACTGGATTTGAAAATCCCGACCAGTTATAGAAACTGGATTTGAAAATCCTGACCAGTTATAGAAATTGAATTTGAAAATCCTGACCAGTTATGAAAACTGGATTTGAAAATCCCGACCAGTTATAAAACTGGATTTGAAAATCCCGACGAGTTATAGAAACTAAATTTGAAAATCCTGATCAGTTATAACACTGGATTTGAAAATTCCGACCAATTATAAAACTAGATTTGAAAATCCCGACCAGTTATAGCAAATGGATTTGAAAATCCCGACCAGTTATAAAACTAGATTTGAAAATCCCGACCAGTTATGACACTAGATTTGAAAATCCCGACCAGTTATAGAAACTAGATTTGAAAATCCCGACCAGTTATAGAAACTGGATTTGAAAATCCCGACCAGTTATATAAACTGGATTTGAAAATATCGACCAATTATAGAAACTAGATTTGAAAATCCCGACCAATTATAAAACTGGATTTGAAAATCTCGACCAGTTATAGAAACTGGATTTGAAAATCCCGACCAGTTATTAAAACTGGATTTGAAAATCCCAACCAGTTATAGAAACTGGATTTCAAAATCCCGACCAGTTATAGAAACTGGAGTTGAAAATCCCGACCAGTTATAACACTGAATTTGAAAATCCCGACCAGTTATAAAAACTGGATTTGAAAATCCCGACTAGTTATAGAAACTGGATTTGAAAATCCTGACCAGTTATAGAAACTGAATTTGAAAATCCCGACCAGTTATGAAAACTGGATTTGAAAATCCCGACCAGTTATAAAACTGGATTTGAAAATCCCGACGAGTTATAGAAACTGAATTTGAAAATCCTGATCAGTTATAACACTGGATTTGAAAATCCCGACCAATTATAAAACTAGATTTGAAAATCCCGACCAGTTATAAAACTGTATTTGAAAATCCCGACCAGTTATAAAAACTAGAGTTGAAAATGCCGACCAGTTATAGAAACTTGATTTGAAAATCTCGACCAGTTATAGAAACTGGATTTGAAAATCTCGACCAGTTATAGAAACAATATTTGAAAATCCCGACCAGTTATAGAAACTAGATTTGAAAATCCCGACCATTTATAAAATATGGAATTGAAAATCCCGACCAGTTATAGAAACTGATTTCAAAATCCCGACCAGTTATAGAAACTGGATTTGAAAATCCCGACCAGTTATAGAAACTGGATTTGAAAATCCCGACCAGTTATAACACTGAATTTGAAAATCCCGACCGGTTATAAAAACTGGATTTGAAAATCCCGACCAGTTATAGAATGTTGATTTGAAAATCCTGACCAGTTATAGAAACTGGATTTGAAAATCCCGACCAGTTATAAAAACTGGATTTGAAAATCTCGACCAGTTATAAAACTGGATTTGAAAATCCCGACCAGTTATAGAAATTAGATTTGAAAATCCTCATCAGTTATAACACTAGATTTGAAAATCCCGACCAATTATAAAACTAGATTTGAAAATCGGGACCTATTATAAAAACTGGATTTGAAAATCCCGACCAGTTATAAATCTGGATTTGAAAATCCCAACCAGTTATAAAACTAGATTTAAAAATCCCGACCAGTTATAGAAACAACATTTGAAAATCCTGACCAGTTATAAAACTGGATTTGAAAATCCCGACCAGTTATCGAAATTGGATTTGAAAATCCCGACCAGTTATGACACTAGATTTTGAAATCACGACCAGTTATAGAAACTGGATTTGAAAATCCCAACCAGTTATAGAAACTGGATTTGAAAATCCCGACCAGTTATAGAAACTGGATTTGAAAATCCCGACCAGTTGTAAAAACTGAATTTTGAAAATCCCGACCAGTTACAAAAACTGGATTTGAAAATCCCGACCAGTTATAAAAACTAGATTTGAAAATCTCGACCAGTTATAGAAACTGGATTTGAAAATCCCGACCAGTTATAGAAACTGGATTTGAAAATCCCGACCAGTTATAGAAACTAGATTTGAAAATCCCGACCAGTTATAGAAACTGGATTTGAAAATCCCGACCAGTTATAGAAACTGGATTTGAAAATCTCGACCAGTTATAAAAACTGGATTTGAAAATCCCGACCAGTTATAGAAACTGGATTTCAAAATACCGACCAGTTATAGAAACTGGATTTGAAAATCCCGACCAGTTATAGAAACTGGATTTGAAAATCCCGACCAGTTATAACACTGAATTTGAAAATCCCGACCAGTTATAAAAACTGGATTTGAAAATCCCGACCAGTTATAGAAACTGGATTTCAAAATACCGACCAGTTATAGAAACTGGATTTGAAAATCCCGACCAGTTATAGAAACTGGATTTGAAAATCCCGACCAGTTATAGAAACTAGATTTGAAAATCGCGACCATTTATAAAATATGGAATTGAAAATCCCGACCAGTTATAGAAACTGATTTCAAAATCCCGACCAGTTATAGAAACTGGATTTCAAAATCCCGACCAGTTATAGAAACTGGAGTTGAAAATCCCGACCAGTTATAACACTGAATTTGAAAATCCCGACCAGTTATAAAAATTGGATTTGAAAATCCCGACTAGTTATAGAAACTGGATTTGAAAATCCTGACCAGTTATAGAAACTGAATTTGAAAATCCCGACCAGTTATGAAAACTGGATTTGAAAATTACGACCAGTTATAAAACTGGATTTGAAAATCCCGACGAGTTATAGAAACTGAATTTGAAAATCCTGATCAGTTATAACACTGGATTTGAAAATCCCGACCAATTATAAAACTAGATTTGAAAATCCCGACCAGTTATAGCAAATGGATTTGAAAATCCCGACCAGTTATAAAATTGGATTTGAAAATCCCGACCAGTTATAACACTAGATTTGAAAATCCCGACCAGTTATAGAAACTGGATTTGAAAATCCCGACCAGTTATAAAAACTAGATTTGAAAATTCAGACCAGTTATAGAAACTGGATTTGAAAATCCTGACCAGTTATAGATATTGGATTTTAAAATCCCGACCAATTATAGAAACTGGATTTGAAAATCCTGACCAGTTATAGAAACTGGATTTCAAAATCCCGACCAGTTATAAAAACTAGATTTGAAAATCCCGATCAGTTATAGAAACTGCATTTGAAAATCCCGACCAGTTATAGAAACTGGATTTGAAAATATCGACCAGTTATAGAAACTAGATTTGAAAATCCCAACCAGTTATAAAACTGGATTTGAAAATCCCGACCAGTTATAGAAACTGGATTTGAAAATCCCGACCAGTTATAAAAACTGGATTTGAAAATGCCAACCAGTTATAGAAACTGGATTTCAAAATCCCTACCAGTTATAGAAACTGGAGTTGAAAATCCCGACCAGTTATAAAAACTGGATTTGAAAATCCCGACCAGTTATAAAACTGGATTTGAAAATCCTGACTAGTTATACAAACTGAATTTGAAAATCCTGACCAGTTATAAAAACTGGATTTGAAAGTCCCGACCAGTTTTAAAAACTGGATTTGAAAATCCCGACCAGTTATAGAAACTGGATTTGAAAATCCTGACCAGTTATAGAAATTGAATTTGAAAATCCTGACCAGTTATGAAAACTGGATTTGAAAATCCCGACCAGTTATAAAACTGGATTTGAAAATCCCGACGAGTTATAGAAACTAAATTTGAAAATCCTGATCAGTTATAACACTGGATTTGAAAATTCCGACCAATTATAAAACTAGATTTGAAAATCCCGACCAGTTATAGCAAATGGATTTGAAAATCCCGACCAGTTATAAAACTAGATTTGAAAATCCCGACCAGTTATGACACTAGATTTGAAAATCCCGACCAGTTATAGAAACTAGATTTGAAAATCCCGACCAGTTATAGAAACTGGATTTGAAAATCCCGACCAGTTATAGAAACTGGATTTGAAAATATCGACCAATTATAGAAACTAGATTTGAAAATCCCGACCAATTATAAAACTGGATTTGAAAATCTCGACCAGTTATAGAAACTGGATTTGAAAATCCCGACCAGTTATTAAAACTGGATTTGAAAATCCCAACCAGTTATAGGAACTGGATTTCAAAATCCCGACGAGTTATAGAAACTGGAGTTGAAAATCCCGACCAGTTATAACACTGAATTTGAAAATCCCGACCAGTTATAAAAACTGGATTTGAAAATCCCGACTAGTTATAGAAACTGGATTTGAAAATCCTGACCAGTTATAGAAACTGAATTTGAAAATCCCGACCAGTTATGAAAACTGGATTTGAAAATCCCGACCAGTTATAAAACTGGATTTGAAAATCCCGACGAGTTATAGAAACTGAATTTGAAAATCCTGATCAGTTATAACACTGGATTTGAAAATCCCGACCAATTATAAAACTAGATTTGAAAATCCCGACCAGTTATAAAACTGTATTTGAAAATCCCGACCAGTTATAAAAACTAGAGTTGAAAATGCCGACCAGTTATAGAAACTTGATTTGAAAATCTCGACCAGTTATAGAAACTGGATTTGAAAATCTCGACCAGTTATAGAAACAGTATTTGAAAATCCCGACCAGTTATAGAAACTAGATTTGAAAATCCCGACCATTTATAAAATATGGAATTGAAAATCCCGACCAGTTATAGAAACTGATTTCAAAATCCCGACCAGTTATAGAAACTGGATTTGAAAATCCCGACCAGTTATAGAAACTGGATTTGAAAATCCCGACCAGTTATAACACTGAATTTGAAAATCCCGACCGGTTATAAAAACTGGATTTGAAAATCCCGACCAGTTATAGAATGTTGATTTGAAAATCCTGACCAGTTATAGAAACTGGATTTGAAAATCCCGACCAGTTATAAAAACTGGATTTGAAAATCTCGACCAGTTATAAAACTGGATTTGAAAATCCCGACCAGTTATAGAAATTAGATTTGAAAATCCTCATCAGTTATAACACTAGATTTGAAAATCCCGACCAATTATAAAACTAGATTTGAAAATCGGGACCTATTATAAAAACTGGATTTGAAAATCCCGACCAGTTATAAATCTGGATTTGAAAATCCCAACCAGTTATAAAACTAGATTTAAAAATCCCAACCAGTTATAGAAACAACATTTGAAAATCCTGACCAGTTATAAAACTGGATTTGAAAATCCCGACCAGTTATGACACTAGATTTTGAAATCACGACCAGTTATAGAAACTGGATTTGAAAATCCCAACCAGTTATAGAAACTGGATTTGAAAATCCCGACCAGTTATAGAAACTGGATTTGAAAATCCCGACCAGTTGTAAAAACTGAATTTTGAAAATCCCGACCAGTTACAAAAACTGGATTTGAAAATCCCGACCAGTTATAAAAACTAGATTTGAAAATCTCGACCAGTTATAGAAACTGGATTTGAAAATCCCGACCAGTTATAGAAACTGGATTTGAAAATCCCGACCAGTTATAGAAACTAGATTTGAAAATCCCGACCAGTTATAGAAACTGGATTTGAAAATCCCGAGCAGTTATAGAAACTGGATTTGAAAATCTCGACCAGTTATAAAAACTGGATTTGAAAATCCCGACCAGTTATAGAAACTGGATTTCAAAATACCGACCAGTTATAGAAACTGGATTTGAAAATCCCGACCAGTTATAGAAACTGGATTTGAAAATCTCGACCAGTTATAACACTGAATTTGAAAATCCCGACCAGTTATAAAAACTGGATTTGAAAATCCCGACCAGTTATAGAAACTGGATTTGAAAATCCTGACCTGTTATAGAAACTGAATTTGAAAATCCTGACCAGTTATGAAAACTGGATTTGAAAATCCCGACCAGTTATAAAACTGGATTTGAAAATCCCGACGAGTTATAGAAACTAAATTTGAAAATCCTGATCAGTTATAACACTGGATTTGAAAATCCCGACCAATTATAAAACTAGATTTGAAAATCCCGACCAGTTATAGCAAATGGATTTGAAAATCCCGACCAGTTATAAAATTGGATTTGAAAATCCCGACCAGTTATGACACTAGATTTGAAAATCCCGACCAGTTATAGAAACTGGATTTGAAAATCCCGACCAGTTATAAAAACTAGATTTGAAAATTCAGACCAGTTATAGAAACTGGATTTGAAAATCCTGACCAGTTATAGAAATTGGATTTTAAAATCCCGACCAATTATAGAAACTGGATTTGAAAATCCTGACCAGTTATAAAAACTAGATTTCAAAATCCCGATCAGTTATAGAAACTGGATTTGAAAATCCCGACCAGTTATAGAAACTGGATTTGAAAATCCCGACCAGTTATAAAAACTGGATTTAAAAATGCCAACCAGTTATAGAAACTGGATTTCAAAATCCCTACTAGTTATAGAAACTGGAGTTGAAAATCCCGACCAGTTATAAAAACTGGATTTGAAAATCCCGACCAGTTATAAAACTGGATTTGAAAATCTTGACTAGTTATACAAACTGAATTTGAAAATCCTGACCAGTTATAAAAACTGGATTTGAAAGTCCCGACCAGTTTTAAAAACTGGATTTGAAAATCCCGACCAGTTATAGAAACTGGATTTGAAAATCCTGACCAGTTATAGAAATTGAATTTGAAAATCCTGACCAGTTATGAAAACTGGATTTGAAAATCCCGACCAGTTATAAAACTGGATTTGAAAATCCCGACGAGTTATAGAAACTAAATTTGAAAATCCTGATCAGTTATAACACTGGATTTGAAAATTCCGACCAATTATAAAACTAGATTTGAAAATCCCGACCAGTTATAGCAAATGGATTTGAAAATCCCGACCAGTTATAAAACTGGATTTGAAAATCCCGACCAGTTATGACACTAGATTTGAAAATCCCGACCAGTTATAAAAACTGGATTTGAAAATCCCGACCAGTTATAGAAACTGGATTTTAAAATCCCTACCAATTATAGAAACTGGATTTGAAAATCCTGACCAGTTATAGAAACTGGATTTGAAAATCCCGACCAGTTATAAAAACTAGATTTGAAAATCCCGACCAGTTATAGAAACTGGATTTGAAAATCCCGACCAGTTATAGAAACTGGATTTGAAAATATCGACCAGTTATAGAAACTAGATTTGAAAATCCCGACCAGTTATAAAACTGGATTTGAAAATCTCGACCAGTTATAGAAACTGGATTTGAAAATCCCGACCAGTTATAAAAACTGGATTTGAAAATCCCAACCAGTTATAGAAACTGGATTTCAAAATCCCGACCAGTTATAGAAACTGGAGTTGAAAATCCCGACCAGTTATAACACTGAATTTGAAAATCCCGACCAGTTATAAAAACTGGATTTGAAAATCCCGACTAGTTATAGAAACTGGATTTGAAAATCCTGACCAGTTATAGAAACTGAATTTGAAAATCCCGACCAGTTATGAAAACTGGATTTGAAAATCCCGACCAGTTATAAAACTGGATTTGAAAATCCCGACGAGTTATAGAAACTGAATTTAAAAATCTCGACCAGTTATAAAAACTGGATTTGAAATTCCCGACCAGTTATAAAAACTGGATTTGAAAATCCTAACTAGTTATAAAAACTAGATTTGAAAATCCTGACCAGTTATAAAACTGGAATTGAAAATCCCGACCAGTTATAGAAACTGGATTTGAAAATCCCGACCAGTTATAAAATCTGGAATTGAAAATCCCGACCAGTTATATAAACTGGATTTTAAAATCCCGACCAGTTATAGAAACTGGATTTGAAAATCCCGACCAGTTATAGAAACTGGATTTAAAAATCCCGACCAGTTATAACACTGAATTTGAAAATCCCGACCGGTTATAAAAACTGGATTTGAAAATCCCGACCAGTTATAGAAACTTGATTTGAAAATCCTGACCAGTTATAGAAACTGGATTTGAAAATCCCGACCAGTTATAAAAACTGGATTTGAAAATCTCGACCAGTTATAAAACTAGATTTGAAAATCCCGACCAGTTATAGAAATTGGATTTGAAAATACTGATCAGTTATAACACTGGATTTGAAAATCCCGACCAATTATAAAACTAGATTTGAAAATCCCGACCAGTTATAAATCTGGATTTGAAAATCACAACCAGTTATAAAACTAGATTTAAAAATCCCGACCAGTTATAGAAACACAATTTGAAAATCCTGACCAGTTATAAAACTGGATTTGAAAATCCCGACCAGTTATAGAAATTGGATTTGAAAATCCCGACCAGTTATGACACTAGATTTTGAAATCACGACAAGTTATAGAAACTGGATTTGAAAATCCCAACCAGTTATAGAAACTGGATTTGAAAATCCCGACCAGTTATAGAAACTGGATTTGAAAATCCCGACCAGTTACAAAAACTGGATTTGAAAATCCCGACCAGTTATAAAAACTAGATTTGAAAATCTTGATCAGTTATAGAAACTGGATTTGAAAATCCCAACCAGTTATAAAACTGGATTTGAAAATCCCGACCAGTTATAGAAACTGGATTTGAAAATCCCGACCAGTTATAAAAACTGGATTTGAAAATGCCAACCAGTTATAGAAACTGGATTTCAAAATCCCTACCAGTTATAGAAACTGGAGTTGAAAATCCCGACCAGTTATAAAAACTGGATTTGAAAATCCCGACCAGTTATAAAACTGGATTTGAAAATCCTGACTAGTTATACAACTGAATTTGAAAATCCTGACCAGTTATAAAAACTGGATTTGAAAGTCCCGACCAGTTTTAAAAATTGGATTTGAAAATCCCGACCAGTTATAGAAACTGGATTTGAAAATCCTGACCAGTTATAGAAATTGAATTTGAAAATCCTGACCAGTTATGAAAACTGGATTTGAAAATCCCGACCAGTTATAAAACTGGATTTGAAAATCCCGACGAGTTATAGAAACTAAATTTGAAAATCCTGATCAGTTATAACACTGGATTTGAAAATTCCGACCAATTATAAAACTAGATTTGAAAATCCCGACCAGTTATAGCAAATGGATTTGAAAATCCCGACCAGTTATAAAACTAGATTTGAAAATCCCGACCAGTTATGACACTAGATTTGAAAATCTCGACCAGTTATAGAAACTAGATTTGAAAATCCCGACCAGTTATAGAAACTGGATTTGAAAATCCCGACCAGTTATAGAAACTGGATTTGAAAATATCGACCAATTATAGAAACTAGATTTGAAAATCCCGACCAATTATAAAACTGGATTTGAAAATCTCGACCAGTTATAGAAACTGGATTTGAAAATCCCGACCAGTTATTAAAACTGGATTTGAAAATCCCAACCAGTTATAGGAACTGGATTTCAAAATCCCGACGAGTTATAGAAACTGGAGTTGAAAATCCCGACCAGTTATAACACTGAATTTGAAAATCCCGACCAGTTATAAAAACTGGATTTGAAAATCCCGACTAGTTATAGAAACTGGATTTGAAAATCCTGACCAGTTATAGAAACTGAATTTGAAAATCCCGACCAGTTATGAAAACTGGATTTGAAAATCCCGACCAGTTATAAAACTGGATTTGAAAATCCCGACGAGTTATAGAAACTGAATTTGAAAATCCTGATCAGTTATAACACTGGATTTGAAAATCCCGACCAATTATAAAACTAGATTTGAAAATCCCGACCAGTTATAAAACTGTATTTGAAAATCCCGACCAGTTATAAAAACTAGAGTTGAAAATGCCGACCAGTTATAGAAACTTGATTTGAAAATCTCGACCAGTTATAGAAACTGGATTTGAAAATCTCGACAAGTTATAGAAACAGTATTTGAAAATCCCGACCAGTTATAGAAACTAGATTTGAAAATCCCGACCATTTATAAAATATGGAATTGAAAATCCCGACCAGTTATAGAAACTGATTTCAAAATCCCGACCAGTTATAGAAACTGGATTTGAAAATCCCGACCAGTTATAGAAACTGGATTTGAAAATCCCGACCAGTTATAACACTGAATTTGAAAATCCCGACCGGTTATAAAAACTGGATTTGAAAATCCCGACCAGTTATAGAATGTTGATTTGAAAATCCTGACCAGTTATAGAAACTGGATTTGAAAATCCCGACCAGTTATAAAAACTGGATTTGAAAATCTCGACCAGTTATAAAACTGGATTTGAAAATCCCGACCAGTTATAGAAATTAGATTTGAAAATCCTCATCAGTTATAACACTAGATTTGAAAATCCCGACCAATTATAAAACTAGATTTGAAAATCGGGACCTATTATAAAAACTGGATTTGAAAATCCCGACCAGTTATAAATCTGGATTTGAAAATCCCAACCAGTTATAAAACTAGATTTAAAAATCCCAACCAGTTATAGAAACAACATTTGAAAATCCTGACCAGTTATAAAACTGGATTTGAAAATCCCGACCAGTTATGACACTAGATTTTGAAATCACGACCAGTTATAGAAACTGGATTTGAAAATCCCAACCAGTTATAGAAACTGGATTTGAAAATCCCGACCAGTTATAGAAACTGGATTTGAAAATCCCGACCAGTTGTAAAAACTGAATTTTGAAAATCCCGACCAGTTACAAAAACTGGATTTGAAAATCCCGACCAGTTATAAAAACTAGATTTGAAAATCTCGACCAGTTATAGAAACTGGATTTGAAAATCCCGACCAGTTATAGAAACTGGATTTGAAAATCCCGACCAGTTATAGAAACTAGATTTGAAAATCCCGACCAGTTATAGAAACTGGATTTGAAAATCCCGAGCAGTTATAGAAACTGGATTTGAAAATCTCGACCAGTTATAAAAACTGGATTTGAAAATCCCGACCAGTTATAGAAACTGGATTTCAAAATACCGACCAGTTATAGAAACTGGATTTGAAAATCCCGACCAGTTATAGAAACTGGATTTGAAAATCTCGACCAGTTATAACACTGAATTTGAAAATCCCGACCAGTTATAAAAACTGGATTTGAAAATCCCGACCAGTTATAGAAACTGGATTTGAAAATCCTGACCTGTTATAGAAACTGAATTTGAAAATCCTGACCAGTTATGAAAACTGGATTTGAAAATCCCGACCAGTTATAAAACTGGATTTGAAAATCCCGACGAGTTATAGAAACTAAATTTGAAAATCCTGATCAGTTATAACACTGGATTTGAAAATCCCGACCAATTATAAAACTAGATTTGAAAATCCCGACCAGTTATAGCAAATGGATTTGAAAATCCCGACCAGTTATAAAATTGGATTTGAAAATCCCGACCAGTTATGACACTAGATTTGAAAATCCCGACCAGTTATAGAAACTGGATTTGAAAATCCCGACCAGTTATAAAAACTAGATTTGAAAATTCAGACCAGTTATAGAAACTGGATTTGAAAATCCTGACCAGTTATAGAAATTGGATTTTAAAATCCCGACCAATTATAGAAACTGGATTTGAAAATCCTGACCAGTTATAAAAACTAGATTTCAAAATCCCGATCAGTTATAGAAACTGGATTTGAAAATCCCGACCAGTTATAGAAACTGGATTTGAAAATCCCGACCAGTTATAAAAACTGGATTTAAAAATGCCAACCAGTTATAGAAACTGGATTTCAAAATCCCTACTAGTTATAGAAACTGGAGTTGAAAATCCCGACCAGTTATAAAAACTGGATTTGAAAATCCCGACCAGTTATAAAACTGGATTTGAAAATCTTGACTAGTTATACAAACTGAATTTGAAAATCCTGACCAGTTATAAAAACTGGATTTGAAAGTCCCGACCAGTTTTAAAAACTGGATTTGAAAATCCCGACCAGTTATAGAAACTGGATTTGAAAATCCTGACCAGTTATAGAAATTGAATTTGAAAATCCTGACCAGTTATGAAAACTGGATTTGAAAATCCCGACCAGTTATAAAACTGGATTTGAAAATCCCGACGAGTTATAGAAACTAAATTTGAAAATCCTGATCAGTTATAACACTGGATTTGAAAATTCCGACCAATTATAAAACTAGATTTGAAAATCCCGACCAGTTATAGCAAATGGATTTGAAAATCCCGACCAGTTATAAAACTGGATTTGAAAATCCCGACCAGTTATGACACTAGATTTGAAAATCCCGACCAGTTATAAAAACTGGATTTGAAAATCCCGACCAGTTATAGAAACTGGATTTTAAAATCCCTACCAATTATAGAAACTGGATTTGAAAATCCTGACCAGTTATAGAAACTGGATTTGAAAATCCCGACCAGTTATAAAAACTAGATTTGAAAATCCCGACCAGTTATAGAAACTGGATTTGAAAATCCCGACCAGTTATAGAAACTGGATTTGAAAATATCGACCAGTTATAGAAACTAGATTTGAAAATCCCGACCAGTTATAAAACTGGATTTGAAAATCTCGACCAGTTATAGAAACTGGATTTGAAAATCCCGACCAGTTATAAAAACTGGATTTGAAAATCCCAACCAGTTATAGAAACTGGATTTCAAAATCCCGACCAGTTATAGAAACTGGAGTTGAAAATCCCGACCAGTTATAACACTGAATTTGAAAATCCCGACCAGTTATAAAAACTGGATTTGAAAATCCCGACTAGTTATAGAAACTGGATTTGAAAATCCTGACCAGTTATAGAAACTGAATTTGAAAATCCCGACCAGTTATGAAAACTGGATTTGAAAATCCCGACCAGTTATAAAACTGGATTTGAAAATCCCGACGAGTTATAGAAACTGAATTTAAAAATCTCGACCAGTTATAAAAACTGGATTTGAAATTCCCGACCAGTTATAAAAACTGGATTTGAAAATCCTAACTAGTTATAAAAACTAGATTTGAAAATCCTGACCAGTTATAAAACTGGAATTGAAAATCCCGACCAGTTATAGAAACTGGATTTGAAAATCCCGACCAGTTATAAAATCTGGAATTGAAAATCCCGACCAGTTATATAAACTGGATTTTAAAATCCCGACCAGTTATAGAAACTGGATTTGAAAATCCCGACCAGTTATAGAAACTGGATTTAAAAATCCCGACCAGTTATAACACTGAATTTGAAAATCCCGACCGGTTATAAAAACTGGATTTGAAAATCCCGACCAGTTATAGAAACTTGATTTGAAAATCCTGACCAGTTATAGAAACTGGATTTGAAAATCCCGACCAGTTATAAAAACTGGATTTGAAAATCTCGACCAGTTATAAAACTAGATTTGAAAATCCCGACCAGTTATAGAAATTGGATTTGAAAATACTGATCAGTTATAACACTGGATTTGAAAATCCCGACCAATTATAAAACTAGATTTGAAAATCCCGACCAGTTATAAATCTGGATTTGAAAATCACAACCAGTTATAAAACTAGATTTAAAAATCCCGACCAGTTATAGAAACACAATTTGAAAATCCTGACCAGTTATAAAACTGGATTTGAAAATCCCGACCAGTTATAGAAATTGGATTTGAAAATCCCGACCAGTTATGACACTAGATTTTGAAATCACGACAAGTTATAGAAACTGGATTTGAAAATCCCAACCAGTTATAGAAACTGGATTTGAAAATCCCGACCAGTTATAGAAACTGGATTTGAAAATCCCGACCAGTTACAAAAACTGGATTTGAAAATCCCGACCAGTTATAAAAACTAGATTTGAAAATCTTGATCAGTTATAGAAACTGGATTTGAAAATCCCAACCAGTTATAAAACTGGATTTGAAAATCCCGACCAGTTATAGAAACTGGATTTGAAAATCCCGACCAGTTATAAAAACTGGATTTGAAAATGCCAACCAGTTATAGAAACTGGATTTCAAAATCCCTACCAGTTATAGAAACTGGAGTTGAAAATCCCGACCAGTTATAAAAACTGGATTTGAAAATCCCGACCAGTTATAAAACTGGATTTGAAAATCCTGACTAGTTATACAAACTGAATTTGAAAATCCTGACCAGTTATAAAAACTGGATTTGAAAGTCCCGACCAGTTTTAAAAACTGGATTTGAAAATCCCGACCAGTTATAGAAACTGGATTTGAAAATCCTGACCAGTTATAGAAATTGAATTTGAAAATCCTGACCAGTTATGAAAACTGGATTTGAAAATCCCGACCAGTTATAAAACTGGATTTGAAAATCCCGACGAGTTATAGAAACTAAATTTGAAAATCCTGATCAGTTATAACACTGGATTTGAAAATTCCGACCAATTATAAAACTAGATTTGAAAATCCCGACCAGTTATAGCAAATGGATTTGAAAATCCCGACCAGTTATAAAACTAGATTTGAAAATCCCGACCAGTTATGACACTAGATTTGAAAATCCCGACCAGTTATAGAAACTAGATTTGAAAATCCCGACCAGTTATAGAAACTGGATTTGAAAATCCCGACCAGTTATAGAAACTGGATTTGAAAATATCGACCAATTATAGAAACTAGATTTGAAAATCCCGACCAATTATAAAACTGGATTTGAAAATCTCGACCAGTTATAGAAACTGGATTTGAAAATCCCGACCAGTTATTAAAACTGGATTTGAAAATCCCAACCAGTTATAGGAACTGGATTTCAAAATCCCGACGAGTTATAGAAACTGGAGTTGAAAATCCCGACCAGTTATAACACTGAATTTGAAAATCCCGACCAGTTATAAAAACTGGATTTGAAAATCCCGACTAGTTATAGAAACTGGATTTGAAAATCCTGACCAGTTATAGAAACTGAATTTGAAAATCCCGACCAGTTATGAAAACTGGATTTGAAAATCCCGACCAGTTATAAAACTGGATTTGAAAATCCCGACGAGTTATAGAAACTGAATTTGAAAATCCTGATCAGTTATAACACTGGATTTGAAAATCCCGACCAATTATAAAACTAGATTTGAAAATCCCGACCAGTTATAAAACTGTATTTGAAAATCCCGACCAGTTATAAAAACTAGAGTTGAAAATGCCGACCAGTTATAGAAACTTGATTTGAAAATCTCGACCAGTTATAGAAACTGGATTTGAAAATCTCGACAAGTTATAGAAACAGTATTTGAAAATCCCGACCAGTTATAGAAACTAGATTTGAAAATCCCGACCATTTATAAAATATGGAATTGAAAATCCCGACCAGTTATAGAAACTGATTTCAAAATCCCGACCAGTTATAGAAACTGGATTTGAAAATCCCGACCAGTTATAGAAACTGGATTTGAAAATCCCGACCAGTTATAACACTGAATTTGAAAATCCCGACCGGTTATAAAAACTGGATTTGAAAATCCCGACCAGTTATAGAATGTTGATTTGAAAATCCTGACCAGTTATAGAAACTGGATTTGAAAATCCCGACCAGTTATAAAAACTGGATTTGAAAATCTCGACCAGTTATAAAACTGGATTTGAAAATCCCGACCAGTTATAGAAATTAGATTTGAAAATCCTCATCAGTTATAACACTAGATTTGAAAATCCCGACCAATTATAAAACTAGATTTGAAAATCGGGACCTATTATAAAAACTGGATTTGAAAATCCCGACCAGTTATAAATCTGGATTTGAAAATCCCAACCAGTTATAAAACTAGATTTAAAAATCCCAACCAGTTATAGAAACAACATTTGAAAATCCTGACCAGTTATAAAACTGGATTTGAAAATCCCGACCAGTTATGACACTAGATTTTGAAATCACGACCAGTTATAGAAACTGGATTTGAAAATCCCAACCAGTTATAGAAACTGGATTTGAAAATCCCGACCAGTTATAGAAACTGGATTTGAAAATCCCGACCAGTTGTAAAAACTGAATTTTGAAAATCCCGACCAGTTACAAAAACTGGATTTGAAAATCCCGACCAGTTATAAAAACTAGATTTGAAAATCTCGACCAGTTATAGAAACTGGATTTGAAAATCCCGACCAGTTATAGAAACTGGATTTGAAAATCCCGACCAGTTATAGAAACTAGATTTGAAAATCCCGACCAGTTATAGAAACTGGATTTGAAAATCCCGAGCAGTTATAGAAACTGGATTTGAAAATCTCGACCAGTTATAAAAACTGGATTTGAAAATCCCGACCAGTTATAGAAACTGGATTTCAAAATACCGACCAGTTATAGAAACTGGATTTGAAAATCCCGACCAGTTATAGAAACTGGATTTGAAAATCTCGACCAGTTATAACACTGAATTTGAAAATCCCGACCAGTTATAAAAACTGGATTTGAAAATCCCGACCAGTTATAGAAACTGGATTTGAAAATCCTGACCTGTTATAGAAACTGAATTTGAAAATCCTGACCAGTTATGAAAACTGGATTTGAAAATCCCGACCAGTTATAAAACTGGATTTGAAAATCCCGACGAGTTATAGAAACTAAATTTGAAAATCCTGATCAGTTATAACACTGGATTTGAAAATCCCGACCAATTATAAAACTAGATTTGAAAATCCCGACCAGTTATAGCAAATGGATTTGAAAATCCCGACCAGTTATAAAATTGGATTTGAAAATCCCGACCAGTTATGACACTAGATTTGAAAATCCCGACCAGTTATAGAAACTGGATTTGAAAATCCCGACCAGTTATAAAAACTAGATTTGAAAATTCAGACCAGTTATAGAAACTGGATTTGAAAATCCTGACCAGTTATAGAAATTGGATTTTAAAATCCCGACCAATTATAGAAACTGGATTTGAAAATCCTGACCAGTTATAAAAACTAGATTTCAAAATCCCGATCAGTTATAGAAACTGGATTTGAAAATCCCGACCAGTTATAGAAACTGGATTTGAAAATCCCGACCAGTTATAAAAACTGGATTTAAAAATGCCAACCAGTTATAGAAACTGGATTTCAAAATCCCTACTAGTTATAGAAACTGGAGTTGAAAATCCCGACCAGTTATAAAAACTGGATTTGAAAATCCCGACCAGTTATAAAACTGGATTTGAAAATCTTGACTAGTTATACAAACTGAATTTGAAAATCCTGACCAGTTATAAAAACTGGATTTGAAAGTCCCGACCAGTTTTAAAAACTGGATTTGAAAATCCCGACCAGTTATAGAAACTGGATTTGAAAATCCTGACCAGTTATAGAAATTGAATTTGAAAATCCTGACCAGTTATGAAAACTGGATTTGAAAATCCCGACCAGTTATAAAACTGGATTTGAAAATCCCGACGAGTTATAGAAACTAAATTTGAAAATCCTGATCAGTTATAACACTGGATTTGAAAATTCCGACCAATTATAAAACTAGATTTGAAAATCCCGACCAGTTATAGCAAATGGATTTGAAAATCCCGACCAGTTATAAAACTGGATTTGAAAATCCCGACCAGTTATGACACTAGATTTGAAAATCCCGACCAGTTATAAAAACTGGATTTGAAAATCCCGACCAGTTATAGAAACTGGATTTTAAAATCCCTACCAATTATAGAAACTGGATTTGAAAATCCTGACCAGTTATAGAAACTGGATTTGAAAATCCCGACCAGTTATAAAAACTAGATTTGAAAATCCCGACCAGTTATAGAAACTGGATTTGAAAATCCCGACCAGTTATAGAAACTGGATTTGAAAATATCGACCAGTTATAGAAACTAGATTTGAAAATCCCGACCAGTTATAAAACTGGATTTGAAAATCTCGACCAGTTATAGAAACTGGATTTGAAAATCCCGACCAGTTATAAAAACTGGATTTGAAAATCCCAACCAGTTATAGAAACTGGATTTCAAAATCCCGACCAGTTATAGAAACTGGAGTTGAAAATCCCGACCAGTTATAACACTGAATTTGAAAATCCCGACCAGTTATAAAAACTGGATTTGAAAATCCCGACTAGTTATAGAAACTGGATTTGAAAATCCTGACCAGTTATAGAAACTGAATTTGAAAATCCCGACCAGTTATGAAAACTGGATTTGAAAATCCCGACCAGTTATAAAACTGGATTTGAAAATCCCGACGAGTTATAGAAACTGAATTTAAAAATCTCGACCAGTTATAAAAACTGGATTTGAAATTCCCGACCAGTTATAAAAACTGGATTTGAAAATCCTAACTAGTTATAAAAACTAGATTTGAAAATCCTGACCAGTTATAAAACTGGAATTGAAAATCCCGACCAGTTATAGAAACTGGATTTGAAAATCCCGACCAGTTATAAAATCTGGAATTGAAAATCCCGACCAGTTATATAAACTGGATTTTAAAATCCCGACCAGTTATAGAAACTGGATTTGAAAATCCCGACCAGTTATAGAAACTGGATTTAAAAATCCCGACCAGTTATAACACTGAATTTGAAAATCCCGACCGGTTATAAAAACTGGATTTGAAAATCCCGACCAGTTATAGAAACTTGATTTGAAAATCCTGACCAGTTATAGAAACTGGATTTGAAAATCCCGACCAGTTATAAAAACTGGATTTGAAAATCTCGACCAGTTATAAAACTAGATTTGAAAATCCCGACCAGTTATAGAAATTGGATTTGAAAATACTGATCAGTTATAACACTGGATTTGAAAATCCCGACCAATTATAAAACTAGATTTGAAAATCCCGACCAGTTATAAATCTGGATTTGAAAATCACAACCAGTTATAAAACTAGATTTAAAAATCCCGACCAGTTATAGAAACACAATTTGAAAATCCTGACCAGTTATAAAACTGGATTTGAAAATCCCGACCAGTTATAGAAATTGGATTTGAAAATCCCGACCAGTTATGACACTAGATTTTGAAATCACGACAAGTTATAGAAACTGGATTTGAAAATCCCAACCAGTTATAGAAACTGGATTTGAAAATCCCGACCAGTTATAGAAACTGGATTTGAAAATCCCGACCAGTTACAAAAACTGGATTTGAAAATCCCGACCAGTTACAAAAACTGGATTTGAAAATCCCGAGCAGTTATAGAAACTAGATTTGAAAATCCCGACAAGTTATAAAACTGGATTTGAAAATCCCGACCAGTTATAGAAACTGGATTTGAAAATCCCGACCAGTTATAAAAACTGGATTTGAAAATCCCGACCAGTTATAGAAACTGGATTTCAAAATACCGACCAGTTATAGAAACTGGATTTGAAAATCCCGACCAGTTATAGAAACTGGATTTGAAAATCCCGACCAGTTATAACACTGAATTTGAAAATCCCGACCAGTTATAAAAACTGGATTTGAAAATCCCGACCAGTTATAGAAAATGGATTTGAAAATCCTGACCTGTTATAGAAACTGAATTTGAAAATCCTGACCAGTTATGAAAACTGGATTTGAAAATCCCGACCAGTTATAAAACTGGATTTGAAAATCCCGACGAGTTATAGAAACTAAATTTGAAAATCCTGATCAGTTATAACACTGGATTTGAAAATCCCGACCAATTATAAAACTAGATTTGAAAATCCCGACCAGTTATAGCAAATGGATTTGAAAATCTTGACCAGTTATAAAACTGGATTTGAAAATCCCGACCAGTTATGACACTAGATTTGAAAATCCCGACCAGTTATAGAAACTGGATTTGAAAATCTCGACCAGTTATAAAAACTAGATTTGAAAATCCCGACCAGTTATAAAAACTAGATTTAAAAATCCCAACCAGTTATAGAAACTGGATTTGAAAATCCTGACCAGTTATAGAAACTGGATTTGAAAATCCCGACCAGTTATAGAAACTGGATTTGAAAATCCCGACTAGTTATAAAAACTGGATTTGAAAATCCCGACCAGTTATAGAAACTGGATTTGAAAATCCTGACCAGTTATAGAAACTCAATTTGAAAATCCTGACCAGTTATGAAAACTGGATTTGAAAATCCCGACCAGTTATAAAACTGGATTTGAAAATCCCGACGAGTTAAAGAAACTAAATTTGAAAATCCTGATCAGTTATAACACTGGATTTGAAAATCCCGACCAATTATAAAACTAGATTTGAAAATTCCGACCAGTTATAGCAAATGGATTTGAAAATCCCGACGAGTTATAAAACTGGATTTGAAAATCCTGACCAGTTATGACACTAGATTTAAAAATCCCGACCAGTTATAGAAACTGGATTTGAAAATCTCGACCAGTTATAAAAACTAGATTTGAAAATTCTGACCAGTTATAGAAACTGGATTTGAAAATCCTGACCAGTTATAGAAATTGGATTTTAAAATCCCGACCAATTATAGAAACTGGATTTGAAAATCCTGACCAGTTATAGAAACTGGATTTGAAAATCCCGACCACTTATAAAAACTAGATTTAAAAATCCCGACCAGTTATAGAAACTGGATTTGAAAATCCCAACCAGTTATAGAAACTGGATTTGAAAATATAGACCAGTTATAGAAACTAGATTTGAAAATCCTAACCAGTTATAAAACTGGATTTGAAAATCCCGACCAGTTATATAAACTGGATTTGAAAATCTCGACCAGTTATAAAAACTGGATTTGAAAATCCCAACTAGTTATAGAAACTGGATTTCAAAATCCCGACCAGTTATAGAAACTGGAGTTGAAAATCCCGACCAGTTATAACACTGAATTTGAAAATGCCGACCAGTTATAAAAATTGGATTTGAAAATCCCGACCAGTTATAGAAACTGGATTTGAAAATCCTGACCAGTTATAGAAACTGAATTTGAAAATCCCGACCAGTTATGAAAACTGGATTTGAAAATCCCGACCAGTTATAAATCTGGATTTGAAAATCCCGACGAGTTATAGAAACTGAATTTGAAAATCCTGATCAGTTATAACACTGGATTTGAAAATCCCGACCAATTATAAAACTAGATTTGAAAATCCCGACCAGTTATAGAAAATGGATTTGAAAATCCCGACCAGTTATAAAAATGGATTTAAAAATCCCGACCAGTTATAGAAACTGGATTTGAAAATCCCGACCATTTATAAAACTGGATTTAAAAATCCCGACCAGTTATAGAAACTGGATTTGAAAATCCTGACCAGTTATAAAACTAGATTTGAAAATCCCGACCAGTTATAGAAACTGGATTTAAAAATCCCGACCAGTTATGACACTAGATTTGAAAATACCGACTTGTTATAGATACCTGATTTGAAAATCACGACCCGTTATAAAAACTGGAGTTGAAAATCCCGACCAGTTATAGAAACTAGATTTGAAAATCCCAACTAGTTATAAAACTGGATTTGAAAATCCCGACCAGTTATAGAAACTGGATTTGAAAATCCCGACCAGTTATAAAAACTGGATTTGAAAATCTCAACCAGTTATAGAAACTGGATTTCAAAATCCAGACCAGTTATAAAAACTGGTGTTGAAAATCCCGACCAGTTATAACACTGAATTTGAAAATCCCGACCAGTTATAAAAACTGGATTTGAAAATCCCGACCAGTTATAGAAACTGGATTTGAAAATCCTGACCAGTTATAGAAACTGAATTTGAAAATCCCGACCAGTTATTAAAACTGGATTTGAAAATCCCGACCAGTTATAAAACTGGATTTGAAAATCCCGACGAGTTATAGAAACTGAATTTGAAAATCCTGATCAGTTATAACACTGGATTTGAAAATCCCGACCAATTATAAAACTAGATTTGAAAATCCCGACCAGTTATAGAAAATGGATTTGAAAATCCCGACAAGTTATAAAACTGGATTTGAAAATCCCGACCAGTTATAAAAATGGATTTAAAAATCCCGACCAGTTATAAAAACTGGATTTGAAAATCCCGACCAGTTATAAAACTGGATTTAAAAATCCCGACCAGTTATAGAAACTGGATTTGAAAATCCTGACCAGTTATAAAACTAGATTTGAAAATCCCGACCAGTTATAGAAACTGGATTTAAAAATCCCGACCAGTTATGACACTAGATTTGAAAATCCCGACTTGTTATAGATACCTGATTTGAAAATCCCGACCAGTTATAAAAACTGGAGTTGAAAATCCCGACCAGTTATAGAAACTAGATTTGAAAATTCCGACCTGTTATATAAACTGGATTTGAAAATCTCGACCAGTTATAGAAACTGGATTTGAAAATCCCGACCAGTTATAGAAACTGGATTTGAAAATCCCGACCAGTTATAAAATCTGGAATTCAAAATCCCGACCAGTTAAAGAAACTGGATTTCAAAATCCCGACCAATTATTGAAACTGGATTTGAAAATCCCGACCAGTTATAACACTGAATTTGAAAATCCCGACCGGTTATAAAAACTGGATTTGAAAATCCCGACCAGTTTTAGAAACTTGATTTGAAAATCCTGATCAGTTATAGAAACTGGATTTGAAAATCCCGACCAGTTATAAAAACTGGATTTGAAAATCCCGACCAGTTATAAAACTGAATTTGAAAATCCCGACCAGTTATAGAAACTGGATTTGAAAATCCTGATCAGTTATAACACTGGATTTGAAAATCCCGACCAATTATAAAACTAGATTTGAAAATCCCGACCACTTATAGCAAATGGATTTGAAAATCTTGACCAGTTATAAAACTGGATTTGAAAATCCCGACCAGTTATGACACTAGATTTGAAAATCCCGACCAGTTATAGAAACTGGATTTGAAAATCCCGACCATTTATAAAAACTAGATTTGAAAATCCCGACCAGTTATAAAAACTAGATTTGAAAATCCCAACCAGTTATAGAAACTGGATTTGAAAATCCTGACCAGTTATAGAAACTGGATTTGAAAATCCCGACCAGTTATAGAAACTGGATTTGAAAATCCCGACTAGTTATAAAAACTGGATTTGAAAATCCCAACCAGTTATAGAAACTGGATTTGAAAATCCTGACCAGTTATAGAAACTGAATTTGAAAATCCTGACCAGTTATGAAAACTGGATTTGAAAATCCCGACCAGTTATAAAACTGGATTTGAAAATCCCGACGAGTTATAGAAACTAAATTTGAAAATCCTGTTCAGTTATAACACTGGATTTGAAAATCCCGACCAATTATAAAACTAGATTTGAAAATTCCGACCGGTTATAGCAAATGGATTTGAAAATCCCGACCAGTTATAAAACTGGATTTGAAAATCCTGACCAGTTATGACACTAGATTTGAAAATCCCGACCTGTTATAGAAACTGGATTTGAAAATCCCGACCAGTTATAAATCTGGATTTGAAAATCCCAACCAGTTATAAAACTAGATTTAAAAATCCCGACCAGTTACAAAAACTGGATTTGAAAATCCCGACCAGTTATAAAAACTAGATTTGAAAATCTTGATCAGTTATAGAAACTGGATTTGAAAATCCCGACCAGTTACAGAAACTGGATTTAAAAATCCCGACCAGTTATAACACTGAATTTGAAAATCCCGACCGGTTATAAAAACTGGATTTGAAAATCCCGACCAGTTATAGAAACTTGATTTGAAAATCCTGACCAGTTATAGAAACTGAATTTGAAAATCCCGACCAGTTATAAAAACTGGATTTGAAAATCTCGACCAGTTATAAAACTAGATTTGAAAATCCCGACCAGTTATAGAAATTGGATTTGAAAATACTGATCAGTTATAACACTGGATTTGAAAATCCCGACCAATTATAAAACTAGATTTGAAAATCCCGACCAGTTATAAATCTGGATTTGAAAATCACAACCAGTTATAAAACTAGATTTAAAAATCCCGACCAGTTATAGAAACACAATTTGAAAATCCTGACCAGTTATAAAACTGGATTTGAAAATCCCGACCAGTTATAGAAATTGGATTTGAAAATCCCGACCAGTTATGACACTAGATTTTGAAATCACGACAAGTTATAGAAAGTGGATTTGAAAATCCCAACCAGTTATAGAAACTGGATTTGAAAATCCCGACCAGTTATAGAAACTGGATTTGAAAATCCCGACCAGTTACAAAAACTGGATTTGAAAATCCCGACCAGTTATAAAAACTAGATTTGAAAATCTTGATCAGTTATAGAAACTGGATTTGAAAATCCCGACCAGTTACAAAAACTGGATTTGAAAATCCCGAGCAGTTATAGAAACTAGATTTGAAAATCCCGACAAGTTATAAAACTGGATTTGAAAATCCCGACCAGTTATAGAAACTGGATTTGAAAATCCCGACCAGTTATAAAAACTGGATTTGAAAATCCCGACCAGTTATAGAAACTGGATTTCAAAATACCGACCAGTTATAGAAACTGGATTTGAAAATCCCGACCAGTTATAGAAACTGGATTTGAAAATCCCGACCAGTTATAACACTGAATTTGAAAATCCCGACCAGTTATAAAAACTGGATTTGAAAATCCCGACCAGTTATAGAAAATGGATTTGAAAATCCTGACCTGTTATAGAAACTGAATTTGAAAATCCTGACCAGTTATGAAAACTGGATTTGAAAATCCCGACCAGTTATAAAACTGGATTTGAAAATCCCGACGAGTTATAGAAACTAAATTTGAAAATCCTGATCAGTTATAACACTGGATTTGAAAATCCCGACCAATTATAAAACTAGATTTGAAAATCCCGACCAGTTATAGCAAATGGATTTGAAAATCTTGACCAGTTATAAAACTGGATTTGAAAATCCCGACCAGTTATGACACTAGATTTGAAAATCCCGACCAGTTATAGAAACTGGATTTGAAAATCTCGACCAGTTATAAAAACTAGATTTGAAAATCCCGACCAGTTATAAAAACTAGATTTAAAAATCCCAACCAGTTATAGAAACTGGATTTGAAAATCCTGACCAGTTATAGAAACTGGATTTGAAAATCCCGACCAGTTATAGAAACTGGATTTGAAAATCCCGACTAGTTATAAAAACTGGATTTGAAAATCCCGACCAGTTATAGAAACTGGATTTGAAAATCCTGACCAGTTATAGAAACTCAATTTGAAAATCCTGACCAGTTATGAAAACTGGATTTGAAAATCCCGACCAGTTATAAAACTGGATTTGAAAATCCCGACGAGTTAAAGAAACTAAATTTGAAAATCCTGATCAGTTATAACACTGGATTTGAAAATCCCGACCAATTATAAAACTAGATTTGAAAATTCCGACCAGTTATAGCAAATGGATTTGAAAATCCCGACGAGTTATAAAACTGGATTTGAAAATCCTGACCAGTTATGACACTAGATTTAAAAATCCCGACCAGTTATAGAAACTGGATTTGAAAATCTCGACCAGTTATAAAAACTAGATTTGAAAATTCTGACCAGTTATAGAAACTGGATTTGAAAATCCTGACCAGTTATAGAAATTGGATTTTAAAATCCCGACCAATTATAGAAACTGGATTTGAAAATCCTGACCAGTTATAGAAACTGGATTTGAAAATCCCGACCACTTATAAAAACTAGATTTAAAAATCCCGACCAGTTATAGAAACTGGATTTGAAAATCCCAACCAGTTATAGAAACTGGATTTGAAAATATAGACCAGTTATAGAAACTAGATTTGAAAATCCTAACCAGTTATAAAACTGGATTTGAAAATCCCGACCAGTTATATAAACTGGATTTGAAAATCTCGACCAGTTATAAAAACTGGATTTGAAAATCCCAACTAGTTATAGAAACTGGATTTCAAAATCCCGACCAGTTATAGAAACTGGAGTTGAAAATCCCGACCAGTTATAACACTGAATTTGAAAATGCCGACCAGTTATAAAAATTGGATTTGAAAATCCCGACCAGTTATAGAAACTGGATTTGAAAATCCTGACCAGTTATAGAAACTGAATTTGAAAATCCCGACCAGTTATGAAAACTGGATTTGAAAATCCCGACCAGTTATAAAACTGGATTTGAAAATCCCGACGAGTTATAGAAACTGAATTTGAAAATCCTGATCAGTTATAACACTGGATTTGAAAATCCCGACCAATTATAAAACTAGATTTGAAAATCCCGACCAGTTATAGAAAATGGATTTGAAAATCCCGACCAGTTATAAAAATGGATTTAAAAATCCCGACCAGTTATAGAAACTGGATTTGAAAATCCCGACCATTTATAAAACTGGATTTAAAAATCCCGACCAGTTATAGAAACTGGATTTGAAAATCCTGACCAGTTATAAAACTAGATTTGAAAATCCCGACCAGTTATAGAAACTGGATTTAAAAATCCCGACCAGTTATGACACTAGATTTGAAAATACCGACTTGTTATAGATACCTGATTTGAAAATCACGACCCGTTATAAAAACTGGAGTTGAAAATCCCGACCAGTTATAGAAACTAGATTTGAAAATCCCAACTAGTTATAAAACTGGATTTGAAAATCCCGACCAGTTATAGAAACTGGATTTGAAAATCCCGACCAGTTATAAAAACTGGATTTGAAAATCTCAACCAGTTATAGAAACTGGATTTCAAAATCCAGACCAGTTATAGAAACTGGTGTTGAAAATCCCGACCAGTTATAACACTGAATTTGAAAATCCCGACCAGTTATAAAAACTGGATTTGAAAATCCCGACCAGTTATAGAAACTGGATTTGAAAATCCTGACCAGTTATAGAAACTGAATTTGAAAATCCCGACCAGTTATTAAAACTGGATTTGAAAATCCCGACCAGTTATAAAACTGGATTTGAAAATCCCGACGAGTTATAGAAACTGAATTTGAAAATCCTGATCAGTTATAACACTGGATTTGAAAATCCCGACCAATTATAAAACTAGATTTGAAAATCCCGACCAGTTATAGAAAATGGATTTGAAAATCCCGACAAGTTATAAAACTGGATTTGAAAATCCCGACCAGTTATAAAAATGGATTTAAAAATCCCGACCAGTTATAAAAACTGGATTTG
Organism: Nuphar pumila; assembly: GCF_984573655.1. NCBI lineage: Eukaryota > Viridiplantae > Streptophyta > Magnoliopsida > Nymphaeales > Nymphaeaceae > Nuphar > Nuphar pumila. Next base: position 71,160,705 of record NC_143258.1, read on the forward strand.
AAAATCCCGACCAGTTATAAAACTGGATTTAAAAATCCCGACCAGTTATAGAAACTGGATTTGAAAATCCTGACCAGTTATAAAACTAGATTTGAAAATCCCGACCAGTTATAGAAACTGGATTTAAAAATCCCGACCAGTTATGACACTAGATTTGAAAATCCCGACTTGTTATAGATACCTGATTTGAAAATCCCGACCAGTTATAAAAACTGGAGTTGAAAATCCCGACCAGTTATAGAAACTAGATTTGAAAATTCCGACCTGTTATATAAACTGGATTTGAAAATCTCGACCAGTTATAGAAACTGGATTTGAAAATCCCGACCAGTTATAGAAACTGGATTTGAAAATCCCGACCAGTTATAAAATCTGGAATTCAAAATCCCGACCAGTTAAAGAAACTGGATTTCAAAATCCCGACCAATTATTGAAACTGGATTTGAAAATCCCGACCAGTTATAACACTGAATTTGAAAATCCCGACCGGTTATAAAAACTGGATTTGAAAATCCCGACCAGTTTTAGAAACTTGATTTGAAAATCCTGATCAGTTATAGAAACTGGATTTGAAAATCCCGACCAGTTATAAAAACTGGATTTGAAAATCCCGACCAGTTATAAAACTGAATTTGAAAATCCCGACCAGTTATAGAAACTGGATTTGAAAATCCTGATCAGTTATAACACTGGATTTGAAAATCCCGACCAATTATAAAACTAGATTTGAAAATCCCGACCACTTATAGCAAATGGATTTGAAAATCTTGACCAGTTATAAAACTGGATTTGAAAATCCCGACCAGTTATGACACTAGATTTGAAAATCCCGACCAGTTATAGAAACTGGATTTGAAAATCCCGACCATTTATAAAAACTAGATTTGAAAATCCCGACCAGTTATAAAAACTAGATTTGAAAATCCCAACCAGTTATAGAAACTGGATTTGAAAATCCTGACCAGTTATAGAAACTGGATTTGAAAATCCCGACCAGTTATAGAAACTGGATTTGAAAATCCCGACTAGTTATAAAAACTGGATTTGAAAATCCCAACCAGTTATAGAAACTGGATTTGAAAATCCTGACCAGTTATAGAAACTGAATTTGAAAATCCTGACCAGTTATGAAAACTGGATTTGAAAATCCCGACCAGTTATAAAACTGGATTTGAAAATCCCGACGAGTTATAGAAACTAAATTTGAAAATCCTGTTCAGTTATAACACTGGATTTGAAAATCCCGACCAATTATAAAACTAGATTTGAAAATTCCGACCGGTTATAGCAAATGGATTTGAAAATCCCGACCAGTTATAAAACTGGATTTGAAAATCCTGACCAGTTATGACACTAGATTTGAAAATCCCGACCTGTTATAGAAACTGGATTTGAAAATCCCGACCAGTTATAAATCTGGATTTGAAAATCCCAACCAGTTATAAAACTAGATTTAAAAATCCCGACCAGTTACAAAAACTGGATTTGAAAATCCCGACCAGTTATAAAAACTAGATTTGAAAATCTTGATCAGTTATAGAAACTGGATTTGAAAATCCCGACCAGTTACAGAAACTGGATTTGAAAATCCCGAGCAGTTATAGAAACTAGATTTGAAAATCCCGACAAGTTATAAAACTGGATTTGAAAATCCCGACCAGTTATAGAAACTGGATTTGAAAATCCCGACCAGTTATAAAAACTTGATTTGAAAATCCCGACCAGTTATAGAAACTGGATTTCAAAATACTGACCAGTTATAGAAACTGGATTTGAAAATCCCGACCAGTTATAGAAACTGAATTTGAAAATCCCGACCAGTTATAACACTGAATTTGAAAATCCCGACCAGTTATAAAAACTGGATTTGAAAATACCGACCAGTTATAGAAAATGGATTTGAAAATCCTGACCTGTTATAGAAACTGAATTTGAAAATCCTGACCAGTTATGAAAACTGGATTTGAAAATCCCGACCAGTTATAAAACTGGATTTGAAAATCCCGACGAGTTATAGAAACTAAATTTGAAAATCCTGATCAGTTATAACACTGGATTTGAAAATCCCGACCAATTATAAAACTAGATTTGAAAATCCCGACCAGTTATAGCAAATGGATTTGAAAATCCCGACCAGTTATAAAACTGGATTTGAAAATCCCGACCAGTTATGACACTAGATTTGAAAATCCCGACCAGTTATAGAAACTGGATTTGAAAATCCCGACCAGTTATAAAAACTAGATTTGAAAATCCCGACCAGTTATAAAAACTAAATTTGAAAATCCCAACCAGTTATAGAAACTGGATTTTAAAATCCTGACCAGTTATAGAAACTGGATTTGAAAATCCCGACCAGTTATAGAAACTGGATTTGAAAATCCTGACTAGTTATAAAAACTGGATTTGAAAATCCCGACCAGTTATAGAAACTGGATTTGAAAATCCTGACCAGTTATAGAAACTGAATTTAAAAATCCTGACCAGTTATGAAAACGTGATTTGAAAATCCCGACCAGTTATAAAACTGGATTTGAAAATCCCGACGAGTTATAGAAACTGGATTTGAAAATCCCAACGAGTTATAAAAACTGGATTTGAAAATCTCAACCAGTTATAGAAACTGGATTTCAAAATCCAGACCAGTTATAGAAACTGGTGTTGAAAATCCCGACCAGTTATAACACTGAATTTGAAAATCCCGACCAGTTATAAAAACTGGATTTGAAAATCCCGACTAGTTATAGAAACTGGATTTGAAAATCCTGACCAGTTATAGAAACTGAATTTGAAAATTTCGACCAGTTATTAAAACTGGATTTGAAAATCCCGACCAGTTATAAAACTGGATTTGAAAATCCCGACGAGTTATAGAAACTAAATTTGAAAATCCTGATCAGTTATAACACTGGATTTGAAAATCCCGACCAATTATAAAACTAGATTTGAAAATCCCGACCAGTTTTAGAAAATGGATTTGAAAATCCCGACAAGTTATAAAACTGGATTTGAAAATCCCGACCAGTTATAAAAATGAATTTAAAAATCCTGACCAGTTATAGAAACTGAATTTGAAAATCTCGACCAGTTATTAAAACTGGATTTGAAAATCCCGACCAGTTATAAAACTGGATTTGAAAATCCCGACGAGTTATAGAAACTAAATTTGAAAATCCTGATCAGTTATAACACTGGATTTGAAAATCCCGACCAATTATAAAACTAGATTTGAAAATCCCGACCAGTTATAGAAAATGGATTTGAAAATCCCGACAAGTTATAAAACTGGATTTGAAAATCCCGACCAGTTATAAAAATGGATTTAAAAATCCCGACCAGTTATAGAAACTGGATTTGAAAATCCCGACCATTTATAAAACTGGATTTAAAAATCCCGACCAGTTATAGAAACTGGATTTGAAAATCCTGACCAGTTATAAAACTAGATTTGAAAATCCCGACCAGTTATAGAAACTGGATTTAAAAATCCCGACCAGTTATGACACTGGATTTGAAAATCCCGACTTGTTATAGATACCTTATTTGAAAATCCCGACCAGTTATAAAAACTGAAGTTGAAAATCCCGACCAGTTATAAAACTGGATTTGAAAATCCCGACGATTTATAGAAACTAAATTTGAAAATCCTGATCAGTTATAACACTGGATTTGAAAATCCCGACCAATTATAAAACTAGATTTGAAAATCCCGACCAGTTATAGAAAATGGATTTGAAAATCCCGACAAGTTATAAAACTGGATTTGAAAATCCCGACCAGTTATAAAAATGATTTTAAAAATCCCGACCAGTTATAGAAACTGGATTTGAAAATCCCGACCAGTTATAAAACTGGATTTAAAAATCCCGACCAGTTATAGAAACTGGATTTGAAAATCCTGACCAGTTATAAAACTAGATTTGAAAATCCCGACCAGTTATAGAAACTGGATTTAAAAATTCCGACCAGTTATGACACTGGATTTGAAAATCCCGACTTGTTATAGATACCTGATTTGAAAATCCCGACCAGTTATAAAAACTGGAGTTGAAAATCCCGACGAGTTATAGAAACTAGATTTGAAAATCCCGACCTGTTATATAAACTGGATTTGAAAATCTCGACCAGTTATAGAAACTGGATTTGAAAATCCCGACCAGTTATAGAAACTGGATTTGAAAATCCCGACCAGTTATAAAATCTGGAATTCAAAATCCCGACCAGTTAAAGAAACTGGATTTCAAAATCCCGACCAGTTTTTGAAACTGGATTTGAAAATCCCGACCAGTTATAACACTGAATTTGAAAATCCCGACCGGTTATAAAAACTGGATTTGAAAATCCCGACCAGTTTTAGAAACTTGATTTGAAAATCCTGATCAGTTATAGAAACTGGATTTGAAAATCCCGACCAGTTATAAAAACTGGATTTGAAAATCCCGACCAGTTATAAAACTGAATTTGAAAATCCCGACCAGTTATAGAAACTGGATTTGAAAATCCTGATCAGTTATAACACTGGATTTGAAAATCCCGACCAATTATAAAACTAGATTTGAAAATCCCGACCAGTTATAGCAAATGGATTTGAAAATCTTGACCAGTTGTAAAACTGGATTTGAAAATCCCGACCAGTTATGACACTAGATTTGAAAATCCCGACCAGTTATAGAAACTGGATTTGAAAATCCCGACCATTTATAAAAACTAGATTTGAAAATCCCGACCAGTTATAAAAACTAGATTTGAAAATCCCAACCAGTTATAGAAACTGGATTTGAAAATCCTGACCAGTTATAGAAACTGGATTTGAAAATCCCGACCAGTTATAGAAACTGGATTTGAAAATCCCGACTAGTTATAAAAACTGGATTTGAAAATCCCGACCAGTTATAGAAACTGGATTTGAAAATCCTAACCAGTTATAGAAACTGAATTTGAAAATCCTGACCAGTTATGAAAACTGGATTTGAAAATCCCGACCAGTTATAAAACAGGATTTGAAAATCCCGACGAGTTATAGAAACTAAATTTGAAAATCCTGATCAGTTATAACACTGGATTTGAAAATCCCGACCAATTATAAAACTAGATTTGAAAATCCCGACCAGTTATAGCAAATGGATTTGAAAATCCCGACCAGTTATAGCAAATGGATTTGAAAATCCCGACCAGTTATAAAACTGGATTTGAAAATCCCGACCAGTTATGACACTAGATTTGAAAATCCCGACCAGTTATAGAAACTGGATTTGAAAATCCCGACCAGTTATAAAAACTAGATTTGAAAATCCCGACCAGTTATAAAAACTAAATTTGAAAATCCCAACCAGTTATAGAAACTAAATTTGAAAATCCTGACCAGTTATAGAAACTGGATTTGAAAATCCCGACCAGTTATAGAAACTGGATTTGAAAATCCCGACTAGTTATAAAAACTGGATTTGAAAATCCCGACCAGTTATAGAAACTGGATTTGAAAATCCTGACCAGTTATAGAAACTGGATTTGAAAATCGTGACCAGTTATGAAAACTGGATTTAAAAATCCCGACCAGTTATAAAACTGGATTTGAAAATCCCGACGAGTTATAGAAACTAAATTTGAAAATCCTGATCAGTTATAACACTGGATTTGAAAATCCCGACCAATTATAAAACTAGATTTGAAAATTCCGACAAGTTATAGCAAATGGATTTGAAAATCCCGACCAGTTATAAAACTGGATTTGAAAATCCTGACCAGTTATGACACTAGATTTGAAAATCCCGACCAGTTATAGAAACTGGATTTGAAAATCCCGACCAGTTATAAAAACTAGGTTTGAAAATTCCGACCAGTTATAGAAACTGGATTTGAAAATCCTGACCAGTTATAGAAATTGGATTTTAAAATCCCGACCAATTATAGAAACTAGATTTGAAAATCCTGACCAGTTATAGAAACTGGATTTGAAAATCCCGACCAGTTATAAAAACTAGATTTGAAAATCCCGACCAGTTATAGAAACTGGATTTGAAAATCCCGACCAGTTATAGAAACTGGATTTGAAAATATCGACCAGTTATAGAAACTAGATTTGAAAATCCCAACCAGTTATAAAACTGGATTTGAAAATCCCGACCAGTTATAGAAACTGGATTTGAAAATCTCGACCAGTTATAAAAACTGGATTTGAAAATCCCAACCAGTTATAGAAACTGGATTTCAAAATCCCGACCAGTTATAGAAACTGGAGTTGAAAATCCCGACCAGTTAAAACACTGAATTTGAAAATCCCGACCAGTTATAAAAATTGGATTTGAAAATCCCGACCAGTTATAGAAACTGGATTTGAAAATCCTGACCAGTTATAGAAACTGAATTTGAAAATCCCGACCAGTTATGAAAACTGGATTTGAAAATCCCGACCAGTTATAAAACTAGATTTGAAAATCCCGACAAGTTATAGAAACTGAATTTGAAAATCCTGATCAGTTGTAACACTGGATTTGAAAATCCCGACCAATTATAAAACTAGATTTGAAAATCCCGACCAGTTATAGAAAATGGATTTGAAAATCCCGACCAGTTATAAAAATGGATTTAAAAATCCCGACCAGTTATAGAAACTAGATTTGAAAATCCCGATCAGTTATAAAACTGGATTTAAAAATCCCGACCAGATATAAAAACTGGATTTGAAAATCCTGACCAGTTATAAAACTAGATTTGAAAATCCCGACCAGTTATAGAAACTGGATTTAAAAATCCCGACCAGTTATGACATTAGATTTGAAAATCCCGACTTGTTATAGATACCTGATTTGAAAATCCCGACCCGTTATAAAAACTGGAGTTGAAAATCCCGACCAGTTATAGAAACTAGATTTGAAAATCCCAACTAGTTATAAAACTGGATTTGAAAATCCCGACCAGTTATAGAAACTGGATTTGAAAATCCCGACCAGTTATAAAAACTGGATTTGAAAATCTCAACCAGTTATAGAAACTGGATTTCAAAATCCAGACCAGTTATAGAAACTGGTGTTGAAAATCCCGACCAGTTATAACACTGAATTTGAAAATCCCGACCAGTTATAGAAACTAGATTTGAAAATCCCGACCTGTTATATAAACTGGATTTGAAAATCTCGACCAGTTATAGAAACTGGAATTGAAAATCCCGACCAGTTATAGAAACTGGATTTGAAAATCCCGACCGGTTATAAAATCTGGAATTCAAAATCCCGACCAGTTAAAGAAACTGGATTTCAAAATCCCGACCAGTTATTGAAACTGGATTTGAAAATCCCGACCAGTTATAACACTGAATTTGAAAATCCCGACCGGTTATAAAAACTGGATTTGAAAATCCCGACCAGTTTTAGAAACTTGATTTGAAAATCCTGATCAGTTATAGAAACTGGATTTGAAAATCCCGACCAGTTATAAAAACTGGATTTGAAAATCCCGACCAGTTATAAAACTGAATTTGAAAATCCCGACCAGTTATAGAAACTGGATTTGAAAATCCTGATCAGTTATAACACTGGATTTGAAAATCCCGACCAATTATAAAACTAGATTTGAAAATCCCGACCAGTTATAGCAAATGGATTTGAAAATCTTGACCAGTTATAAAACTGGATTTGAAAATCCCGACCAGTTATGACACTAGATTTGAAAATCCCGACCAGTTATAGAAACTGGATTTGAAAATCCCGACCAGTTATAAAAACTAGATTTGAAAATCCCGACCAGTTATAAAAACTAGATTTGAAAATCCCAACCAGTTATAGAAACTGGATTTGAAAATCCTAACCAGTTATAGAAACTGGATTTGAAAATCCCGACCAGTTATAGAAACTGGATTTGAAAATCCCGACTAGTTATAAAAACTGGATTTGAAAATCCCGACCAGTTATAGAAACTGAATTTGAAAATCCTCACCAGTTATAGAAACTGAATTTGAAAATCCTGACCAGTTATGAAAACTGGATTTGAAAATCCCGACCAGTTATAAAACTGGATTTGAAAATCCCGACGAGTTATAGAAACTAAATTTGAAAATCCTGATCAGTTATAACACTGGATTTGAAAATCCCGACCAATTATAAAACTAGATTTGAAAATTCCGAACAGTTATAGCAAATGGATTTGAAAATCCCGACCAGTTATAAAACTGGATTTGAAAATCCTGACCAGTTATGACACTAGATTTGAAAATCCCGACCTGTTATAGAAACTGGATTTGAAAATCCCGACCAGTTATAAATCTGGATTTGAAAATCCCAACCAGTTATAAAACAAGATTTAAAAATCCCGACCAGTTACAAAAACTGGATTTGAAAATCCCGACCAGTTATAAAAACTAGATTTGAAAATCTTGATTAGTTATAGAAACTGGATTTGAAAATCCCGACCAGTTACAGAAACTGGATTTGAAAATCCCGAGCAGTTATAGAAACTAGATTTGAAAATCCCGACAAGTTATAAAACTGGATTTGAAAATCCCGACCAGTTATAGAAACTGTATTTGAAAATCCCGACCAGTTATAAAAACTGGATTTGAAAATCCCGACCAGTTATAGAAACTGGATTTCAAAATACCGACCAGTTATAGAAACTGGATTTGAAAATCCCGACCAGTTATAGAAACTGGATTTGAAAATCTCGACCAGTTATAACACTGAATTTGAAAATCCCGACCAGTTATAAAAACTGGATTTGAAAATCCCGACCAGTTATAGAAAATGGATTTGAAAATCCTGACCTGTTATAGAAACTGAATTTGAAAATCATGACCAGTTATGAAAACTGGATTTGAAAATCCCGACCAGTTATAAAACTGGATTTGAAAATCTCGACGAGTTATAGAAACTAAATTTGAAAATCCTGATCAGTTATAACACTGTATTTGAAAATCCCGACCAATTATAAAACTAGATTTGAAAATCCCGACCAGTTATAGCAAATGGATTTGAAAATCCCGACCAGTTATAAAACTGGATTTGAAAATCCCGACCACTTATGACACTAGATTTGAAAATCCCGACCAGTTATAGAAACTGGATTTGAAAATCCCGACCAGTTATAAAAACTAGATTTGAAAATCCCGACCAGTTATAAAAACTAGATTTGAAAATACCAACCAGTTATAGAAACTGGATTTGAAAATCCTGACCAGTTATAGAAACTGGATTTGAAAATCCCGACCAGTTATAGAAACTGGATTTGAAAATCCCGACGAGTTATAGAAACTAAATTTGAAAATCCTGATCAGTTATAACACTGGATTTGAAAATCCCGACCAATTATAGAAACTGAATTTGAAAATCCTGACCAGTTATGAAAACTGGATTTGAAAATCCCGACCAGTTATAAAACTGGATTTGAAAATCCCGACGAGTTATAGAAACTAAATTTGAAAATCCTGATCAGTTATAACACTGGATTTGAAAATCCCGACCAATTATAAAACTAGATTTGAAAATTCCGACCAGTTATAGCAAATGGATTTGAAAATCCCGACCAGTTATAAAACTGGATTTGAAAATCCTGACCAGTTATGAAACTAGATTTGAAAATCCCGACCAGTTATAGAAACTGGATTTGAAAATCCCGACCAGTTATAAAAACTAGATTTGAAAATTCCGACCAGTTATAGAAACTGGATTTGAAAATCCTGACCAGTTATAGAAATTGGATTTTAAAATCCCGACCAATTATAGAAACTGGATTTGAAAATCCTGACCAGTTATACAAACTGGATTTGAAAATCCCGACCAGTTATAAAAACTAGATTTGAAAATCCCGATCAGTTATAGAAACTGGATTTGAAAATCCCGACCAGTTATAGAAACTGGATTTGAAAATATCGACCAGTTATATATACTAGATTTGAAAATCCCAACCAGTTATAAAACTGGATTTGAAAATCCCGACCAGTTATAGAAACTGGATTTGAAAATCTCGACCAGTTATAAAAACTGGATTTGAAAATCACAACCAGTTATAGAAACTGGATTTCAAAATCCCGACCAGTTATAGAAACTGGAGTTGAAAATCCCGACCAGTTATAACACTGAATTTGAAAATCCCGACCAGTTATAAAAATTGGATTTGAAAATCCCGACCAGTTATAGAAACTGGATTTGAAAATCCTGACCAGTTATAGAAACTGAATTTGAAAATCCCGACCAGTTATGAAAACTGGATTTGAAAATCCCGACCAGTTATAAAACTGGATTTGAAAATCCCGACGAGTTATAGAAACTGAATTTGAAAATCCTGATCAGTTATAACACTGGATTTGAAAATCCCGACCAATTATAAAACTAGATTTGAAAATCCCGACCAGTTATAGAAAATGGATTTGAAAATCCCGACCAGTTATAAAAATGGATTTAAAAATCCCGACCAGTTATAGAAACTGGATTTGAAAATCCCGATCAGTTATAAAACTGGATTTAAAAATCCCGACCAGTTATAGAAACTGGATTTGAAAATCCTGACCAGTTATAAAACTAGATTTGAAAATCCCGACCAGTTATAGAAACTGGATTTAAAAATCCCGACCAGTTATGACACTAGATTTGAAAATCCCGACTTGTTATAGATACCTGATTTGAAAATCCCGACCCGTTATAAAAACTGGAGTTGAAAATCCCGACCAGTTATAGAAACTAGATTTTAAAATCCCAACTAGTTATAAAACTGGATTTGAAAATCCCGACCAGTTATAGAAACTGGATTTGAAAATCCCGACCAGTTATAAAAACTGGATTTGAAAATCTCAACCAGTTATAGAAACTGGATTTCAAAATCCAGACCAGTTATAGAAACTGGTGTTGAAAATCCCGACCAGTTATAACACTGAATTTGAAAATCCCGACAAGTTATAAAAACTGGATTTGAAAATCCCGACCAGTTATAGAAACTGAATTTGAAAATCCTGACCAGTTATAGAAACTGAATTTGAAAATCCCGACCAGTTATTAAAACTGGATTTGAAAATCCCGACCAGTTATAAAACTGGATTTGAAAATCCCGACGAGTTATAGAAACTGAATTTGAAAATCCTGATCAGTTATAACACTGGATTTGAAAATCCCGACCAATTATAAAACTAGATTTGAAAATCCCGACCAGTTATAGAAAATGGATTTGAAAATCCCGACAAGTTATAAAACTGGATTTGAAAATCCCGACCAGTTATAAAAATGGATTTAAAAATCCTGACCAGTTATAGAAACTGGATTTGAAAATCCCGACCAGTTATAAAACTGGATTTAAAAATCCCGACCAGTTATAGAAACTGGATTTGAAAATTCTGACCAGTTATAAAACTAGATTTGAAAATCCCGACCAGTTATAGAAACTGGATTTAAAAATCCCGACCAGTTATGACACTAGATTTGAAAATCCCGACTTGTTATAGATACCTGATTTGAAAATCCCGACCAGTTATAAAAACTGGAGTTGAAAATCCCGACCAGTTATAGAAACTAGATTTGAAAATCCCGACCTGTTATATAAACTGGATTTGAAAATCTCGACCAATTATAGAAACTGGATTTGAAAATCCCGACCAGTTATAGAAACTGGATTTGAAAATCCCGACCAGTTATAAAATCTGGAATTCAAAATCCCGACCAGTTAAAGAAACTGGATTTCAAAATCCCGACCAGTTATTGAAACTGGATTTGAAAATCCCGACCAGTTATAACACTGAATTTGAAAATCCCGACCGGTTATAAAAACTGGATTTGAAAATCCCGACCAGTTTTAGAAACTTGATTTGAAAATCCTGATCAGTTATAGAAACTGGATTTGAAAATCCCGACCAGTTATAAAAACTGGATTTGAAAATCCCGACCAGTTATAAAACTGAATTTGAAAATCCCGACCAGTTATAGAAACTGGATTTGAAAATCCTGATCAGTTATAACACTGGATTTGAAAATCCCGACCAATTATAAAACTAGATTTGAAAATCCGGACCTGTTATAGAAACTGGATTTGAAAATCCCGACCAGTTATAAATCTGGATTTGAAAATCCCAACCAGTTATAAAACTAGATTTAAAAATCTCGACCAGTTATAGAAACTGCATTTAAAAATCCTGACAAGTTATAAAACTGGATTGGAAAATCCCGACCAGTTATAGAAATTGGATTTGAAAATCCCGACCAGTTATGACACTAGATTTGGAAATCACGACCAGTTATAGAAATTGGATTTTAAAATCCCGACCAGTTATGACACTAGATTTGGAAATCACGACCAGTTATAGAAACTAGATTTGAAAATCCCGACCAGTTATAGAAACTTGATTTGAAAATCCCGATCAGTTATAGAAATTAGATTTGAAAATCCTGACTAGTTGTAAAACCTGAATTTTGAAAATCCAGACCAGTTATAATTCTGGATTTGAAAAATCCCGACCAGTTATAGAAATTGAATTTGAAAATCCTGACCAGTTATAAAAATTGATTTGAAAATCCCGACCAGTTATAGAAACTCCATTTGAAAATCCTGACCAGTTATAAAACTGGATTTGAAAATCCCGACCAGTTATAGAAATTGGATTTGAAAATCCCGACCAGTTATGACACTAGATTTAGAAATCCCGACCAGTTATAGAAACTGAATTTGAAAATCCCGACCAGTTATAGAAACTGGATTTGAAAATCCTGACCAGTTATAGAAACTGGATTTAAAAATCCCGACCAGTTGTAAAAACTGAATTTTGAAAATCTCGACCTGTTACAAAAACTGGATTTGAAAATCCCGACCAGTTATAAAAACTAGATTTGAAAATCTCGACCAGTTATAGAAACTGGATTTGAAAATCCCGACCAGTTATAGAAACTGGATTTGAAAATCCCGACCAGTTATAGAAACAAGATTTGAAAATCCCGACCAGTTATAAAACTGGATTTGAAAATCCCCACTAGTTATAGAAACTGGATTTGAAAATCTCGACCAGTTATAAAAATTGGATTTGAAAATGCCGACCAGTTATAGAAATTGGATTTGAAAATCCCAACCAGTTATGACACTAGATTTGGAAATCCTGACCAATTATAGAAACTGGATTTGAAAATCCCGACCAGTTATAGAAACTCGATTTGAAAATCCCGACCTGTTGTAAAAACTGAATTTTGAAAATCCCGATCAGTTACAAAAACTGGATTTGAAAATCCCGACCAGTTATAGAAACTGGATTTGAAAATCCTGATCAGTTATAACACTAGATTTGAAAATCCCGACCAATTATAAAACTGGATTTGAAAATCCCGACCAGTTATAGAAACTGGATTTGAAAATCCCGACCAGTTATAAAACAGGATTTGAAAATCCCGACCAGTTATAAAACTGGATTTAAAAATCCCGACCAGTTATAGAAACTGAATTTGAAAATCCCGACCAGTTATAAAATTGGATTTGAAAATCCCGGCCAGTTATAGAAACTGGATTTTAAAATTCTGACCAGTTATAAAACTGGATTTGAAAATCCCAACCAGTTATAGAAACTGGATTTCAAAATCCCGACCAGTTATAGAAAGTGGATTTGAAAATCCCGACCAGTTAAAAAAACTGGATTTAAAAATCCCGACCAGTTATAGAAACTGGATTTGAAAATCCCGACCAGTTATAGAAAATGGATTTTAAAATCCTGACCAGTTATAGAAACTGCATTTGAAAATCCCGACCAGTTATAGAAACTGGATTTGAAAATCCCGACCAGTTATAAAAACTATATTTGAAAATCTCGACCATTTATAGAAACTAGATTTGAAAATCCGGACCAGTTATAGAAACTGGATTTGAAAATCCCTACCAGTTATAGAACTGGATTTAAAAATCCCAACCAGTTATAGAAACTGGATTTGAAAATCCTGACCAGTTATAGAAACTGGATTTGAAAATCCCGACCAGTTATAGAAACTCCATTTGAAAATCCTGACCAGTTATAAAACTAGATTTGAAAATCCCGACCAGTTATAGAAATTGGATTTGAAAATCCCGACCAGTTATGACACTAGATTTAGAAATCCCGACCAGTTATAGAAACTGAATTTGAAAATCCCGACCAGTTATAGAAACTGGATTTAAAAATCCTAACCAGTTATAGAAACTGGATTTGAAAATCCCTACGAGTTGTAAAAACTGAATTTTGAAAATCTCGACCTGTTACAAAAACTGGATTTGAAAATCCCGACCAGTTATAAAAACTAGATTTGAAAATCCCGACCAGTTATAGAAACTGGATTTGAAAATCCAGACCAGTTATAGAAACTGGATTTGAAAATCCCGACCAGTTATAGAAACAAGATTTGAAAATCCCGACCAGTTATAAAACTGGATTTGAAAATCCCGACTAGTTATAGAAACTGGATTTGAAAATCTCGACCAGTTATAAAAATTGGATTTGAAAATGCCGACCAGTTATAGAAATTGGATTTGAAAATCCCGACCAGTTATGACACTAGATTTGGAAATCCTGACCAATTATAGAAACTGGATTTGAAAATCCTGACCAGTTATAGAAACTCGATTTGAAAATCCCGACCTGTTGTAAAAACTGAATTTTGAAAATCCCGACCAGTTACAAAAACTGGATTTGAAAATCCCGACCAGTTATAGAAACTGGATTTGAAAATCCTGATCAGTTATAACACTAGATTTGAAAATCCCGACCAATTATAAAACTGGATTTGAAAATCCCGACCAGTTATAGAAACTGGATTTGAAAATCCCGACCAGTTATAAAACAGGATTTGAAAATCCCGACCAGTTATAAAACTGGATTTAAAAATCCCGACCAGTTATAGAAACTGAATTTAAAAATCCCGACCAGTTATAAAATTGGATTTGAAAATCCCGACCAGTTATAGAAACTGGATTTTAAAATTCTGACCAGTTATAAAACTGGATTTGAAAATCCCAACCAGTTATAGAAACTGGATTTCAAAATCCCGACCAGTTATAGAAACTGGATTTGAAAATCCCGACCAGTTAAAAAAACTGGATTTAAAAATCCCGACCAGTTATAGAAACTGGATTTGAAAATCCCGACCAGTTATAGAAAATGGATTTGAAAATCCTGACCAGTTATAGAAACTGCATTTGAAAATCCTGACCAGTTATAGAAACTGGATTTGAAAATCCCGACCAGTTATAAAAACTATATTTGAAAATCCCGACCATTTATAGAAACTAGATTTGAAAATTCGGACCAGTTATAGAAACTGGATTTGAAAATCCCGACCAGTTATAGAAACAGGATTTGAAAATCCCGACCAGTTATAAAACTGGATTTAAAAATCCCGACCAGTTATAGAAACTGAATTTGAAAATCCCGACCAGTTATAAAATTGGATTTGAAAATCCCGGCCAGTTATAGAAACTGGATTTTAAAATTCTGACCAGTTATAAAACTGGATTTGAAAATCCCAACCAGTTATAGAAACTGGATTTCAAAATCCCGACCAGTTATAGAAACTGAATTTGAAAATCCCGACCAGTTAAAAAAACTGGATTTAAAAATCCCGACCAGTTATAGAAACTGGATTTGAAAATCCCGACCAGTTATAGAAAATGGATTTTAAAATCCTGACCAGTTATAGAAACTGCATTTGAAAATCCTGACCAGTTATAGAAACTGGATTTGAAAATCCCGACCAGTTATAAAAACTATATTTGAAAATCCCGACCATTTATAGAAACTCGATTTGAAAATTCGGACCAGTTATAGAAACTGGATTTGAAAATCCCGACCAGTTATAGAAACTAGATTTGAAAATCCTGACTAATTATAAAACTGGATTTGAAAATCCCGACCAGTTTTAGAAACTGGATTTGAAAATCCCGACCAGTTATAAAAACTGGATTTGAAAATCCCGAACTGTTATAGAAACTGGATTTGAAAATCCCGACCAGTTATAGAAACTCGATTTGAAAATCCCGACCAGTTATAACTCTGAATTTGAAAATCCCGACCAGTTATAAAAACTGGATTTGAAAATCCCGACCAGTTATAAAAACTGGATTTGAAAATCCTAACCAGTTATAGAAACTGAATTTGAAAATCCCGACCAGTTATAAAAACTAGATTTGAAAATCCCGACTAGTTATAAAACTGGATTTGAAAATCCCGACGAGTTATAGAAACTGAATTTGAAAATCCTGATCAGTTATAACACTGGATTTGAAAATCTCGACCAATTATAAAACTAGATTTGAAAATCCCGACCAGTTATAGAAATTGGATTTGAAAATCCGGACCAGTTATAACACTGAATTTGAAAATCCCGACCGGTTATAAAAACTGGATTTGAAAATCCCGACCAGTTATAGAAACTTGATTTGAAAATCCTAACCTGTTATAGAAACTGGATTTGAAAATCCCGACCAGTTATAAAAACTGTATTTGAAAATCTCGACCAGTTATAAAACTGGATTTGAAAATCCCGACCAGTTATAGAAACTGGATTTGAAAATCCCGACCAGTTATAAAATCTGGAATTGAAAATCCCGACCAGTTATAGAAACTGGATTTCAAAATCCCGACCAGTTATAACACTGAATTTGAAAATCCCGACCGGTTATAAAAACTGGATTTGAAAATCCCGACCAGTTATAAAAACTTGATTTAAAAATCCTGATCAGTTATAGAAACGGTATTTGAAAATCCCGACCAGTTATAAAAACTGGATTTGAAAATCCCGACCAGTTATAAAACTGGATTCGAAAATCCCGACCAGTTATAGAAACTGGAATTGAAAATCCTGATCAGTTATAACACTGGATTTGAAAATCCCGACCAATTATAAAATTAGATTTGAAAATCCGGACCTGTTATAGAAACTGTATTTGAAAATCCCGACCAGTTATAAATCTGGATTTGAAAATCCCAAAAGGTTATAAAACTACATTTAAAAATCCCGACCTGTTATAGAAACTGCATTTGAAAAATCCCGACCAGTTATAAAAACTAGATTTGAAAATCCCAACCAGTTATAGAAACTGGATTTGAAAATCCTGACCAGTTATAGAAACTGGATTTGAAAATCCCGACCAGTTATAGAAACTGCATTTGAAAATCCCGACTAGTTATAAAAACTGGATTTGAAAATCCCAACCAGTTATAAAACTAGATTTAAAAATTCCGACCAGTTATAGAAACTGCATTTGAGAATCCTGACCAGTTATAAAACTGGATTTGAAAATCCCGACCAGTTATAGAAATTGGATTTGAAAATCCCGACCAGTTATGACACTAGATTTGGAAATCTCGACCAGTTATAGAAACTGGATTGGAAAATCCTGACCAGTTATAAAACTGGATTTGAAAATCCCGACCAGTTATAGAAACTAGATATGAAAATCCCGACTAGTTATAAAAACTGGATTTGAAAATCCCGACTAGTTATAAAACTGGATTTGAAAATCCCGACGAGTTATAGAAACTGAATTTGAAAATCCTGATCAGTTATAACACTGGATTTGAAAATCCCGACCAATTATAAAACTAGATTTGAAAATCCCGACCAGTTATAGAAATTGGATTTGAAAATCCGGACCAGTTATGACACTGAATTTGAAAATCCCGACCGGTTATAAAAACTGGATTTGAAAATCCCGACCAGTTATAGAAACTTGATTTGAAAATCCTAACCAGTTATAGAAACTGGATTTGAAAATCCTGACCAGTTATAAAAACTGTATTTGAAAATCTCGACCAGTTATAAAACTGGATTTGAAAATCCCGACCAGTTATAGAAACTGGATTTGAAAATCCCGACCAGTTATAAAATGTGGAATTGAAAATCCCGACCAGTTATAGAAACTGGATTTCAAAATCCCGACCAGTTATAACACTGAATTTGAAAATCTCGACCGGTTATAAAAACTGGATTTGAAAATCCCGACCAGTTATAAAAACTTGATTTAAAAATCCTGACCAGTTATAGAAACGGTATTTGAAAATCCCGACCAGTTATAAAAACTGGATTTGAAAATCCCGACCAGTTATAAAACTGGATTCGAAAAGCCCGACCAGTTATAGAAACTGGAATTAAAAATCCTGATCAGTTATAACACTGGATTTGAAAATCCCGACCAATTATAAAATTAGATTTGAAAATCCGGACCTGTTATAGAAACTGGATTTGAAAATCCCGACCAGTTATAAATCTGGATTTGAAAATCCCAACCAGTTATAAAACTACATTTAAAAATCCCGACCTGTTATAGAAACTGCATTTGAAAAATCCCGACCAGTTATAAAAACTAGATTTGAAAATCCCAACCAGTTATAGAAACTGGATTTGAAAATCCTGACCAGTTATAGAAACTGGATTTGAAAATCCCGACCAGTTATAGAAACTGCATTTGAAAATCCCGACTAGTTATAAAAACTGGATTTGAAAATCCCAACCAGTTATAAAACTAGATTTAAAAATTCCGACCAGTTATAGAAACTGCATTTGAGAATCCTGACCAGTTATAAAACTGAATTTGAAGATCCCGACCAGTTATAGAAATTGGATTTGAAAATCCCGACCAGTTATGACACTAGATTTGGAAATCACGACCAGTTATAGAAACTGGATTGGAAAATCCTGACCAGTTATAAAACTGGATTTGAAAATCCTGACCAGTTATAGAAACTAGATTTGAAAATCCCGACTAGTTATAAAAACTGGATTTGAAAATCCCAACCAGTTATAGAAACTGGATTTCAAAATCCCGACCAGTTATAAAAACTGGAGTTGAAAATCCCGACCAGTTATAACACTGAATTTGAAAATCCCGACCAGTTATAAAAACTGAATTTGAAAATCCTGACCAGTTATAGAAACTGGAATTGAAAATCCTGACCAGTTATAGAAACTGAATTTTAAAATCCCGACCAGTTATAAAAACTGAATTTGAAAATCCCGACCTATTATAAAACTGGATTTGAAGATCCCGACGAGTTATAGAAACTGAATTTGAAAATCCTGATGAGTTATAACACTGGATTTGAAAATCCCGACCAATTCTAAAACTAGATTTGAAAATTCCGACCAGTTATAGAAAATGGATTTGAAAATCCCGACCAGTTATAAAACTGGATTTGAAAATCCCGACCAGTTATAAAACTGGATTTAAAAATCTCGACCAGTTATAGAAACTGGATTTGAAAATCCCGACCAGTTATAAAACTGGATTTGAAAATCCCGACCAGTTATAGAAACTGGATTTGAAAATCCTGACCAGTTATAAAACTGGATTTGAAAATCCCGACCAGTTATAGAAACTGGATTTAAAAATTTCGACCAGTTATGACACTAGATTTGAAAATCCCGACCTGTTATAGATACTTGATTTGAAAATCCCGACCAGTTATAAAAACTGGAGTTGAAAATCCCGACCAGTTATAGAAACTGGATTTGAAAATCCCGACCAGTTATAAAAATTGGATTTGAAAATCCCGACCAGTTATAAAACTGGATTTGAAAATCCTGAACAGTTATAGAAACTGGATTTAAAAATCCTGACCAGTTATAGAAACTGAATTTGAAAATCCCGACCAGTTATAAAAACTAGATTTGAAAATCCCGACTAGTTATAAAACTGGATTTGAAAATCCCGACGAGTTATAGAAACTGAATTTGAAAATCCTGATCAGTTATAACACTGGATTTGAAAATCCCGACCAATTATAAAACTAGATTTGAAAATCCCGACCAGTTATAGAAATTGGATTTGAAAATCCGGACCAGTTATAACACTGAATTTGAAAATCCCGACCGGTTATAAAAACTGGATTTGAAAATCCCGACCAGTTATAGAAACTTGATTTGAAAATCCTAACCAGTTATAGAAACTGGATTTGAAAATCCCGACCAGTTATAAAAACTGTATTTGAAAATCTCGACCAGTTATAAAACTGGATTTGAAAATCCCGACCAGTTATAGAAACTGGATTTGAAAATCCCGACCAGTTATAAAATCTGGAATTGAAAATCCCGACCAGTTATAGAAACTGGATTTCAAAATCCCGACCAGTTATAACACTGAATTTGAAAATCCCGACCGGTTATAAAAACTGGATTTGAAAATCCCGACCAGTTATAAAAACTTGATTTAAAAATCCTGACCAGTTATAGAAACTAGATTTGAAAATCCCGACCAGTTATAAAAACTGGATTTGAAAATCCCGACCAGTTATAAAACTGGATTCGAAAATCCCGACCAGTTTTAGAAACTAGAATTGAAAATCCTGATCAGTTATAACACTGGATTTGAAAATCCCGACCAATTATAAAACTAGATTTGAAAATCCGGACCTATTATAGAAACTGGATTTGAAAATCCCGACCAGTTATAAATCTGGATTTGAAAATCCCAACCAGTTATAAAACTACATTTAAAAATCCCGACCTGTTATAGAAACTGCATTTGAAAAATCCTGACCAGTTATAAAAACTAGATTTGAAAATCCCAACCAGTTATAGAAACTGGATTTGAAAATCCTGACCAGTTATAGAAACTGGATTTGAAAATTTCGACCAGTTATAGAAACTGCATTTGCAAATCCCGACTAGTTATAAAAACTGGATTTGAAAATCCCAACCAGTTATAAAACTAGATTTAAAAATTCCGACCAGTTATAGAAACTGCATTTGAGAATCTTGACCAGTTATAAAACTGGATTTGAAAATCCCGACCAGTTATAGAAATTGGATTTGAAAATCCCGACCAGTTATGACACTAGATTTGGAAATCACGACCAGTTATAGAAACTGGATTTGAAAATCCTGACCAGTTATAAAACTGGATTTGAAAATCCCGACCAGTTATAGAAACTAGATTTGAAAATCCCGACTAGTTATAAAAACTGGATTTGAAAATCCCAACCAGTTATAGAAACTGGATTTCAAAATCCCGACCAGTTATAAAAACTGGAGTTGAAAATCCCGACCAGTTATAACACTGAATTTGAAAATCCCGACCAGTTATAAAAACTGAATTTGAAATTCCCGACCAGTTATAGAAACTGGATTTGAAAATCCTGACCAGTTATAGAAACTGAATTTTAAAATCCCCACCAGTTATAAAAACTGGATTTGAAAATCCCGACCTATTATAAAACTGGATTTGAAGATCCCGACGAGTTATAGAAACTGAATTTGAAAATCCTGATGAGTTATAACACTGGATTACAAAATCCTGACCAATTCTAAAACTAGATTTGAAAATCCCGACCAGTTATAGAAAATGGATTTGAAAATCCCGACCAGTTATAAAACTGGATTTGAAAATCCCAACCAGTTATAAAACTGGATTTAAAAATCCCGACCAGTTATAGAAACTGGATTTGAAAATCCCGACCAGTTATAAAACTGGATTTGAAAATCCCGACCAGTTATAAAACTGGATTTGAAAATCCCGACCAGTTATAGAAACTGGATTTGAAAATCCTGACCAGTTATAAAACTGGATTTGAAAATCCCGACCAGTTATAGAAACTGGATTTAAAAATTTCGACCAGTTATGACACTAGATTTGAAAATCCCGACCTGTTATAGATACTTGATTTGAAAATCCCGACCAGTTATAAAAACTGGAGTTGAAAATCCCGACCAGTTATAGAAACTGGATTTGAAAATCCCGACCAGTTATAAAAATTGGATTTGAAAATCCCGACCAGTTATAAAACTGGATTTGAAAATTCCGACCAGTTATAGAAACTGGATTTGAAAATCCTGACCAGTTATAGAAACTGAATTTGAAAATCCCGACTAGTTATAAAAACTAGATTTGAAAATCCCGACTAGTTATAAAACTGGATTTGAAAATCCCGACGAGTTATAAAAACTGAATTTTGAAAATCCCGACCAGTTACAAAAACTGGATTTGAAAATCCCGACCAGTTATAAAAACTAGATTTGAAAATCCCGACCAGTTATAGAAACTGGATTTGTAAATCCCGACTAGTTATAGAAACTGGATTTGAAAATCCCGACCAGTTATAGAAACTAGATTTGAAAATCCAGACCAGTTATCAAACTGGATTTGAAAATCCCGACCAGTTATAGAAACTGGATTTGAAAATCTTGACCAGTTATAAAAACTGGATTTGAAAATCCCGACCAGTTATAGAAACTGGATTTCAAAATCCCGACCAGTTATAGAAACTGGATTTGAAAATCCCGACCAGTTATAGAAACTGGATTTGAAAATCCCGACCAGTTATAACACTGAATTTGAAAATCCCGACCAGTTATAAAAACTGGATTTGAAAATCCCGACCAGTTATATAAACTGGATTTGAAAATCCTGACCAGTTATAGAAACTGAATTTGAAAATCCCGACCAGTTATAAAAACTAGATTTGAAAATCCCGACCAGTTATAAAACTGGATTTGAAAATCCCGACGAGTTATAGAAACTGAATTTGAAAATCCTGATAAGTTATGACACTGGATTTGAAAATCCCGACCAATTATAAAACTAGATTTGAAAATCCAGACCAGTTATAGAAAATGGATTTGAAAATCCCGACCAGTTATAAAACCGGATTTGAAAATCCCGACCAGTTATAGAAACTGGATTTGAAAATCTTGACCAGTTATAAAACTGGATTTGAAAATCCCGACCAGTTATAGAAACTGGATTTAAAAATTCTGACCAGTTATGACACATGATTTGAAAATCCCGACCTGTTATAGATACTTGATTTGAAAATCCCGAACAGTTATAAAAACTGAAGTTGAAAATCCCGACCAGTTATAGAAACTGGATTTGAAAATCTCGACCAGTTATAGAAACTGGATTTGAAAATCCAGACCAGTTATACAAACTGGATTTGAAAATCCCGACCAGTTATAAAATCTGGAATTGAAAATCCCGACCAGTTATAGAAACTGGATTTCAAAATCCCGACCAGTTATAAAACTGGATTTAAAAATCCCGACCAGTTATAGAAACTGGATTTGAAAATCCCGACCAGTTATAAAACTGGATTTGAAAATCCCGACCAGTTATAGAAACTGGATTTGAAAATCCTGACCAGTTATAAAACTGGATTTGAAAATCCCGACCAGTTATAGAAACTGGATTTAAAAATTTCGACCAGTTATGACACTAGATTTGAAAATCCCGACCTGTTATAGATACTTGATTTGAAAATCCCGACCAGTTATAAAAACTGGAGTTGAAAATCTCGACCAGTTATAGAAACTGGATTTGAAAATCCCGACCAGTTATAAAAATTGGATTTGAAAATCCCGACCAGTTATAAAACTGGATTTGAAAATCCCGACCAGTTATAGAAACTGGATTAGAAAATTCTGATCAGTTATAACACTGGATTTGAAAATCCCAACCAATTATAAAACTAGTTTTGAAAATCCGGACCTGTTATAGAAACTGGATTTGAAAATCCCGACCAGTTATAAATCTGGATTTGAAAATCCCAACCAGTTATAAAACTAGATTTAAAAATCCCGACCAGTTATAGAAACTGCATTTGAAAATCCTGACCAGTTATAAAACTGGATTTGAAAATCCCGACCAGTTATAGAAATTGGATTTGAAAATCCCGACCAGTTATGACACTAGATTTGGAAATCACGACCAGTTATAGAAACTGGATTTGAAAATCCCGACCAGTTATAGAAACTGGATTTGAAAATCCCGACCAGTTATAGAAACTGGATTTGAAAATCCCGACCAGTTATAAAACTGGATTTGAAAATCCCGACCAGTTATAGAAACTGGATTTGAAAATCCTGACCAGTTATAAAACTGGATTTGAAAATCCCGACCAGTTATAGAAACTGGATTTAAAAATTTCGACCAGTTATGACACTAGATTTGAAAATCCCGACCTGTTATAGATACTTGATTTGAAAATCCCGACCAGTTATAAAAACTGGAGTTGAAAATCTCGACCAGTTATAGAAACTGGATTTGAAAATCCCGACCAGTTATAAAAATTGGATTTGAAAATCCCGACCAGTTATAAAACTGGATTTGAAAATCCCGACCAGTTATAGAAACTGGATTAGAAAATTCTGATCAGTTATAACACTGGATTTGAAAATCCCAACCAATTATAAAACTAGTTTTGAAAATCCGGACCTGTTATAGAAACTGGATTTGAAAACCCCGACCAGTTATAAATCTGGATTTGAAAATCCCAACCAGTTATAAAACTAGATTTAAAAATCCCGACCAGTTATAGAAACTGCATTTGAAAATCCTGACCAGTTATAAAACTGGATTTGAAAATCCCGACCAGTTATAGAAATTGGATTTGAAAATCCCGACCAGTTATGACACTAGATTTGGAAATCACGACCAGTTATAGAAACTGGATTTGAAAATCCCGACCAGTTATAGAAACTGGATTTGAAAATCCCGACCAGTTATAGAAACTGGATTTGAAAATCCCGACCAGTTGTAAAAACTGAATTTTGAAAATCCCGACCAGTTACAAAAACTGGATTTGAAAATCCCGACCAGTTATAAAAACTAGATTTGAAAATCCCGACCAGTTATAGAAACTGGATTTGAAAATCCCGACTAGTTATAGAAACTGGATTTGAAAATCCCGACCAGTTATAGAAACTAGATTTGAAAATCCCGACCAGTTATAAAACTGGATTTGAAAATCCCGACCAGTTATAGAAACTGGATTTGAAAATCTTGACCAGTTATAAAAACTGGATTTGAAAATCCCGACCAGTTATAGAAACTGGATTTCAAAATCCCGACCAGTTATAGAAACTGGATTTGAAAATCCCGACCAGTTATAGAAACTGGATTTGAAAATCTTGACCAGATATAACACTGAATTTGAAAATCCCGACCAGTTATAAAAACTGGATTTGAAAATCCCGACCAGTTATATAAACTGGATTTGAAAATCCTGACCAGTTATAGAAACTGAATTTGAAAATCCCGACCAGTTATAAAAACTAGATTTGAAAATCCCGACCAGTTATAAAACTAGATTTGAAAATCCCGACGAGTTATAGAAACTGAATTTGAAAATCCTGATAAGTTATAACACTGGATTTGAAAATCCCGACCAATTATAAAACTAGATTTGAAAATCCAGACCAGTTATAGAAAATGGATTTGAAAATCCCGACCAGTTATAAAACCGGATTTGAAAATGCCGACCAGTTATAGAAACTGAATTTGAAAATCTTGACCAGTTATAAAACTGGATTTGAAAATCCCGACCAGTTATAGAAACTGGATTTAAAAATTCTGACCAGTTATGACACTAGATTTGAAAATCCCGACCTGTTATAGATACTTGATTTGAAAATCCCGAACAGTTATAAAAACTGGAGTTGAAAATCCCGACCAGTTATAGAAACTGGATTTGAAAATCCTGACCAGTTATAGAAACTGGATTTGAAAATCTCGACCAGTTATAGAAACTGGATTTGAAAATCCAGACCAGTTATAGAAACTGGATTTGAAAATCCCGACCAGTTATAAAATCTGGAATTGAAAATCCCGACCAGTTATAGAAACTGGATTTCAAAATCCCGACCAGTTATAGAAACTGAATTTGAAAATCCCGACCAGTTATAGAAACTGGATTTGAAAATCCCGACCAGTTATAACACTGAATTTGAAAATCCGGACCTGTTATAGAAACTGGATTTGAAAATCCCGACCAGTTATAAATCTGGATTTGAAAATCCCAACCAGTTATAAAACTAGATTTTAAAATCCCGACCAGTTATAGAAACTGGATTTGAAAATCTTGACCAGTTATAGAAACTGGATTTGAAAATCCCGACCAGTTATAAAAACTAGATTTGAAAATCCCAACCAGTTATAGAAACTGGATTTGAAAATCCTGACCAGTTATAGAAACTGGATTTGAAAATATCGACCAGTTATAGAAACTGGATTTAAAAATTCCGACCAGTTATAAAACTGTATTTGAAAATCCCGACCAGTTATAGAAACTGGATTTGAAAATCCTGACTAGTTATAAAAACTGGATTTGAAAATCCCAACCAGTTATAAAACTAGATTTAAAAATCCCGACCAGTTATAGAAATTGGATTTGAAAATCCCGACCAGTTATAACACTGAATTTGAAAATCCCGACCAGTTATAAAATCTGAATTTGAAAATCCCGACCAGTTATAGAAACTGGATTTGAAAATCCTGACCAGTTATAGAAACTGATATTGAAATCCCGACCTGTTATGAAAACTGGATTTGAAAATCCCGACCAGTTATAAAACTGGATTTGAAAATCCCGACTAGTTATAAAAACTTGATTTAAAAATCCAGACCAGATATAGAAACTAGATTTGAAAATCCCGACCAGTTATAAAAACTGGATTTGAAAATCCCGACCAGTTATAAAACTGGATTTGAAAATCCCGACCAGTTATAGAAACTGGAATTGAAAATCCTGATCAGTTATAACACTGGATTTGAAAATCCCGACCAATTATAAAACTAGATTTGAAAATCCAGACCTGTTATAGAAACTGGATTTGAAAATCCCGACCAGTTATAAAAACTGGATTTGAAAATCCTGATCAGTTATAGAAACTGAATTTGAAAATCCTGACCAGTTATAAAAACTGGATTTGAAAATCCTGACCAGTTATAGAAACTGAATTTGAAAATCCGGACCAGTTATAAAAACTGGATTTGAAAATCCCGACCAGTTATAAAACTAGATTTGAAAATCCCGACGAGTTATAGAAACTGAATTTGAAAATCATGATCAGTTATAACACTGGATTTGAAAATCCCGACCAATTATAAAACTAGATTTGAAAATCCCGACCAGTTATAGAAAATGGATTTAAAAATTCTGACCAGTTATAAATCTGTAATTGAAAATACCGACCAGTTATAGAAACTGGATTTCAAAATCCCGACCAGTTATAGAAACTGAATTTGAAAATCCCGACCAGTTATAGAAACTGGATTTGAAAATCCCGACCTGTTATAACACTGAATTTGAAAATCCCGACCGGTTATAAAAACTGGACTTGAAAATCCCGACCAGTTATAGAAACTTGATTTGAAAATCCTGACCAGTTATAAAAACTGGATTTGAAAATCCCGACCAGTTATAAAAACTGGATTTGAAAATCCCGACCAGTTATAGAAACTGGATTTGAAAATCCCGACCAGTTATAAAATATGGAATTGAAAATCCCGACCAGTTATAGAAACTGGATTTCAAAATCCCGACCAGTTATAACACTGAATTTGAAAATCCCGACCGGTTATAAAAACTGGATTCGAAAATCCCGACCAGTTATAGAAACTTGATTTGAAAATCCTGACCAGTTATAGAAACTGGATTTGAAAATCCCGATCAGTTATAAAAACTGGATTTGAAAATCCCGACCAGTTATAAAACTGGATTTGAAAATCCCGACCAGTTATAGAAACTGGATTTGAAAATCCTGATCAGTTATAACACTGGATTTGAAAATCCTGACCAATTATAAAACTAGATTTGAAAATCCGGACCTGTTATAGAAACTGGATTTGAAAATCCCGACCAGTTATAAATCTGGATTTGAAAATCCCAACCAGTTATAAAACTAGATTTTAAAATCCCGACCAGTTATAGAAACTGGATTTGAAAATCTTGACCAGTTATAGAAACTGGATTTGAAAATCCCGACCAGTTATAAAAACTAGATTTGAAAATCCCAACCAGTTATAGAAACTGGATTTGAAAATCCTGACCAGTTATAAAACTGGATTTGAAAATCCCGACCAGTTATAGAAACTGGATTTAAAAATTTCGACCAGTTATGACACTAGATTTGAAAATCCCGACCTGTTATAGATACTTGATTTGAAAATCCCGACCAGTTATAAAAACTGGAGTTGAAAATCCCGACCAGTTATAGAAACTGGATTTGAAAATCCCGACCAGTTATAAAAATTGGATTTGAAAATCCCGACCAGTTATAAAACTGGATTTGAAAATTCCGACCAGTTATAGAAACTGGATTTGAAAATCCTGACCAGTTATAGAAACTGAATTTGAAAATCCCGACTAGTTATAAAAACTAGATTTGAAAATCCCGACTAGTTATAAAACTGGATTTGAAAATCCCGACGAGTTATAAAAACTGAATTTTGAAAATCCCGACCAGTTACAAAAACTGGATTTGAAAATCCCGACCAGTTATAAAAACTAGATTTGAAAATCCCGACCAGTTATAGAAACTGGATTTGTAAATCCCGACTAGTTATAGAAACTGGATTTGAAAATCCCGACCAGTTATAGAAACTAGATTTGAAAATCCAGACCAGTTATCAAACTGGATTTGAAAATCCCGACCAGTTATAGAAACTGGATTTGAAAATCTTGACCAGTTATAAAAACTGGATTTGAAAATCCCGACCAGTTATAGAAACTGGATTTCAAAATCCCGACCAGTTATAGAAACTGGATTTGAAAATCCCGACCAGTTATAGAAACTGGATTTGAAAATCCCGACCAGTTATAACACTGAATTTGAAAATCCCGACCAGTTATAAAAACTGGATTTGAAAATCCCGACCAGTTATATAAACTGGATTTGAAAATCCTGACCAGTTATAGAAACTGAATTTGAAAATCCCGACCAGTTATAAAAACTAGATTTGAAAATCCCGACCAGTTATAAAACTGGATTTGAAAATCATGACGAGTTATAGAAACTGAATTTGAAAATCCTGATAAGTTATGACACTGGATTTGAAAATCCCGACCAATTATAAAACTAGATTTGAAAATCCAGACCAGTTATAGAAAATGGATTTGAAAATCCCGACCAGTTATAAAACCGGATTTGAAAATCCCGACCAGTTATAGAAACTGGATTTGAAAATCTTGACCAGTTATAAAACTGGATTTGAAAATCCCGACCAGTTATAGAAACTGGATTTAAAAATTCTGACCAGTTATGACACATGATTTGAAAATCCCGACCTGTTATAGATACTTGATTTGAAAATCCCGAACAGTTATAAAAACTGGAGTTGAAAATCCCGACCAGTTATAGAAACTGGATTTGAAAATCTCGACCAGTTATAGAAACTGGATTTGAAAATCCAGACCAGTTATAGAAACTGGATTTGAAAATCCCGACCAGTTATAAAATCTGGAATTGAAAATCCCGACCAGTTATAGAAACTGGATTTCAAAATCCCGACCAGTTATAAAACTGGATTTAAAAATCCCGACCAGTTATAGAAACTGGATTTGAAAATCCCGACCAGTTATAAAACTGGATTTGAAAATCTCGACCAGTTATAGAAACTGGATTTGAAAATCCTGACCAGTTATAAAACTGGATTTGAAAATCCCGACCAGTTATAGAAACTGGATTTAAAAATTTCGACCAGTTATGACACTAGATTTGAAAATCCCGACCTGTTATAGATACTTGATTTGAAAATCCCGACCAGTTATAAAAACTGGAGTTGAAAATCTCGACCAGTTATAGAAACTGGATTTGAAAATCCCGACCAGTTATAAAAATTGGATTTGAAAATCCCGACCAGTTATAAAACTGGATTTGAAAATCCCGACCAGTTATAGAAACTGGATTAGAAAATTCTGATCAGTTATAACACTGGATTTGAAAATCCCAACCAATTATAAAACTAGTTTTGAAAATCCGGACCTGTTATAGAAACTGGATTTGAAAATCCCGACCAGTTATAAATCTGGATTTGAAAATCCCAACCAGTTATAAAACTAGATTTAAAAATCCCGACCAGTTATAGAAACTGCATTTGAAAATCCTGACCAGTTATAAAACTGGATTTGAAAATCCCGACCAGTTATAGAAATTGGATTTGAAAATCCCGACCAGTTATGACACTAGATTTGGAAATCACGACCAGTTATAGAAACTGGATTTGAAAATCCCGACCAGTTATAGAAACTGGATTTGAAAATCCCGACCAGTTATAGAAACTGGATTTGAAAATCCCGACCAGTTATAAAACTGGATTTGAAAATCCCGACCAGTTATAGAAACTGGATTTGAAAATCCTGACCAGTTATAAAACTGGATTTGAAAATCCCGACCAGTTATAGAAACTGGATTTAAAAATTTCGACCAGTTATGACACTAGATTTGAAAATCCCGACCTGTTATAGATACTTGATTTGAAAATCCCGACCAGTTATAAAAACTGGAGTTGAAAATCTCGACCAGTTATAGAAACTGGATTTGAAAATCCCGACCAGTTATAAAAATTGGATTTGAAAATCCCGACCAGTTATAAAACTGGATTTGAAAATCCCGACCAGTTATAGAAACTGGATTAGAAAATTCTGATCAGTTATAACACTGGATTTGAAAATCCCAACCAATTATAAAACTAGTTTTGAAAATCCGGACCTGTTATAGAAACTGGATTTGAAAACCCCGACCAGTTATAAATCTGGATTTGAAAATCCCAACCAGTTATAAAACTAGATTTAAAAATCCCGACCAGTTATAGAAACTGCATTTGAAAATCCTGACCAGTTATAAAACTGGATTTGAAAATCCCGACCAGTTATAGAAATTGGATTTGAAAATCCCGACCAGTTATGACACTAGATTTGGAAATCACGACCAGTTATAGAAACTGGATTTGAAAATCCCGACCAGTTATAGAAACTGGATTTGAAAATCCCGACCAGTTATAGAAACTGGATTTGAAAATCCCGACCAGTTGTAAAAACTGAATTTTGAAAATCCCGACCAGTTACAAAAACTGGATTTGAAAATCCCGACCAGTTATAAAAACTAGATTTGAAAATCCCGACCAGTTATAGAAACTGGATTTGAAAATCCCGACTAGTTATAGAAACTGGATTTGAAAATCCCGACCAGTTATAGAAACTAGATTTGAAAATCCCGACCAGTTATAAAACTGGATTTGAAAATCCCGACCAGTTATAGAAACTGGATTTGAAAATCTTGACCAGTTATAAAAACTGGATTTGAAAATCCCGACCAGTTATAGAAACTGGATTTCAAAATCCCGACCAGTTATAGAAACTGGATTTGAAAATCCCGACCAGTTATAGAAACTGGATTTGAAAATCTTGACCAGATATAACACTGAATTTGAAAATCCCGACCAGTTATAAAAACTGGATTTGAAAATCCCGACCAGTTATATAAACTGGATTTGAAAATCCTGACCAGTTATAGAAACTGAATTTGAAAATCCCGACCAGTTATAAAAACTAGATTTGAAAATCCCGACCAGTTATAAAACTAGATTTGAAAATCCCGACGAGTTATAGAAACTGAATTTGAAAATCCTGATAAGTTATAACACTGGATTTGAAAATCCCGACCAATTATAAAACTAGATTTGAAAATCCAGACCAGTTATAGAAAATGGATTTGAAAATCCCGACCAGTTATAAAACCGGATTTGAAAATCCCGACCAGTTATAGAAACTGAATTTGAAAATCTTGTCCAGTTATAAAACTGGATTTGAAAATCCCGACCAGTTATAGAAACTGGATTTAAAAATTCTGACCAGTTATGACACTAGATTTGAAAATCCCGACCTGTTATATATACTTGATTTGAAAATCCCGAACAGTTATAAAAACTGGAGTTGAAAATCCCGACCAGTTATAGAAACTGGATTTGAAAATCCTGACCAGTTATAGAAACTGGATTTGAAAATCTCGACCAGTTATAGAAACTGGATTTGAAAATCCAGACCAGTTATAGAAACTGGATTTGAAAATCCCGACCAGTTATAAAATCTGGAATTGAAAATCCCGACCAGTTATAGAAACTGGATTTCAAAATCCCGACCAGTTATAGAAACTGAATTTGAAAATCCCGACCAGTTATAGAAACTGGATTTGAAAATCCCGACCAGTTATAACACTGAATTTGAAAATCCGGACCTGTTATAGAAACTGGATTTGAAAATCCCGACCAGTTATAAATCTGGATTTGAAAATCCCAACCAGTTATAAAACTAGATTTTAAAATCCCGACCAGTTATAGAAACTGGATTTGAAAATCTTGACCAGTTATAGAAACTGAATTTGAAAATCCCGACCAGTTATAAAAACTAGATTTGAAAATCCCAACCAGTTATAGAAACTGGATTTGAAAATCCTGACCAGTTATAGAAACTGGATTTGAAAATATCGACCAGTTATAGAAACTGGATTTAAAAATTCCGACCAGTTATAAAACTGTATTTGAAAATCCCGACCAGTTATAGAAACTGGATTTGAAAATCCTGACTAGTTATAAAAACTGGATTTGAAAATCCCAACCAGTTATAAAACTAGATTTAAAAATCCCGACCAGTTATAGAAATTGGATTTGAAAATCCCGACCAGTTATAACACTGAATTTGAAAATCCCGACCAGTTATAAAATCTGAATTTGAAAATCCCGACCAGTTATAGAAACTGGATTTGAAAATCCTGACCAGTTATAGAAACTGATATTGAAATCCCGACCTGTTATGAAAACTGGATTTGAAAATCCCGACCAGTTATAAAACTGGATTTGAAAATCCCGACTAGTTATAAAAACTTGATTTAAAAATCCAGACCAGATATAGAAACTAGATTTGAAAATCCCGACCAGTTATAAAAACTGGATTTGAAAATCCCGACCAGTTATAAAATTGGATTTGAAAATCCCGACCAGTTATAGAAACTGGAATTGAAAATCCTGATCAGTTATAACACTGGATTTGAAAATCCCGACCAATTATAAAACTAGATTTGAAAATCCAGACCTGTTATAGAAACTGGATTTGAAAATCCCGACCAGTTATAAAAACTGGATTTGAAAATCCTGATCAGTTATAGAAACTGAATTTGAAAATCCTGACCAGTTATAAAAACTGGATTTGAAAATCCTGACCAGTTATAGAAACTGAATTTGAAAATCCGGACCAGTTATAAAAACTGGATTTGAAAATCCCGACCAGTTATAAAACTAGATTTGAAAATCCCGACGAGTTATAGAAACTGAATTTGAAAATCATGATCAGTTATAACACTGGATTTGAAAATCCCGACCAATTTTAAAACTAGATTTGAAAATCCCGACCAGTTATAGAAAATGGATTTAAAAATTCTGACCAGTTATAAATCTGTAATTGAAAATACCGACCAGTTATAGAAACTGGATTTCAAAATCCCGACCAGTTATAGAAACTGAATTTGAAAATCCCGACCAGTTATAGAAACTGGATTTGAAAATCCCGACCTGTTATAACACTGAATTTGAAAATCCCGACCGGTTATAAAAACTGGACTTGAAAATCCCGACCAGTTATAGAAACTTGATTTGAAAATCCTGACCAGTTATAAAAACTGGATTTGAAAATCCCGACCAGTTATAAAAACTGGATTTGAAAATCCCGACCAGTTATAGAAACTGGATTTGAAAATCCCGACCAGTTATAAAATATGGAATTGAAAATCCCGACCAGTTATAGAAACTGGATTTCAAAATCCCGACCAGTTATAACACTGAATTTGAAAATCCCGACCGGTTATAAAAACTGGATTCGAAAATCCCGACCAGTTATAGAAACTTGATTTGAAAATCCTGACCAGTTATAGAAACTGGATTTGAAAATCCCGATCAGTTATAAAAACTGGATTTGAAAATCCCGACCAGTTATAAAACTGGATTTGAAAATCCCGACCAGTTATAGAAACTGGATTTGAAAATCCTGATCAGTTATAACACTGGATTTGAAAATCCTGACCAATTATAAAACTAGATTTGAAAATCCGGACCTGTTATAGAAACTGGATTTGAAAATCCCGACCAGTTATAAATCTGGATTTGAAAATCCCAACCAGTTATAAAACTAGATTTTAAAATCCCGACCAGTTATAGAAACTGGATTTGAAAATCTTGACCAGTTATAGAAACTGGATTTGAAAATCCCGACCAGTTATAAAAACTAGATTTGAAAATCCCAACCAGTTATAGAAACTGGATTTGAAAATCCTGACCAGTTATAGAAACTGGATTTGAAAATATCGACCAGTTATAGAAACTGGATTTAAAAATTCCGACCAGTTATAAAACTATATTTGAAAATCCCGACCAGTTATAGAAACTGGATTTGAAAATCCTGACTAGTTATAAAAACTGGATTTGAAAATCCCAACCAGTTATAAAACTAGATTTAAAAATCCCGACCAGTTATAGAAATTGGATTTGAAAATCCCGACCAGTTATAACACTGAATTTGAAAATCCCGACCAGTTATAAAATCTGAATTTGAAAATCCCGACCAGTTATAGAAACTGGATTTGAAAATCCTGACCAGTTATAGAAACTGATATTGAAATCCCGACCTGTTATGAAAACTGGATTTGAAAATCCCGACCAGTTATAAAACTGGATTTGAAAATCCCGACGAGTTATAGAAACTGAATTTGAAAATCCTGATGAGTTATAACACTGGATTTGAAAATCCCGACCAATTATAAAACTAGATTTGAAAATCGCGACCAGTTATAGAAAATGGATTTGAAAATTCCGACCAGTTATAAAACTGGATATGAAAATCCCGACCAGTTATAAAACTAGATTTGAAAATCCCGACTTGTTATAGATACTTGATTTGAAAATCCCGACCAGTTATAAAAACTGGAGTTGAAAATCCCGACCAGTTATAGAAACTGGATTTGAAAATCCCGACCAGTTATAGAAACTGGATTTGAAAATCCGGACCAGTTATAAAAACTGGATTTGAAAATCCCGACCAGTTATAAAACTAGATTTGAAAATCCCGACGAGTTATAGAAACTGGATTTGAAAATCCTGACCAATTATAAAACTAGATTTGAAAATCCGGACCTGTTATAGAAACTGGATTTGAAAATCCCGACCAGTTATAAATCTGGATTTGAAAATCCCAACCAGTTATAAAACTATATTTAAAAATCCCGACCAGTTATAGAAACTACATTTGAAAATCCTGACCAGTTATAAAACTGGATTTGAAAATCCCGACCAGTTATAGAAATTGGATTTGAAAATCCCGACCAGTTATGACACTAGATTTGGAAATCACGACCAGTTATAGAAACTGGATTTGAAAATCCCGACCAGTTATAGAAACTGGATTTGAAAATCCCGACCAGTTATAGAAACTGGATTTGAAAATCCCGACCAGTTGTAAAAACTGAATTTTGAAAATCCCGACCAGTTACAAAAACTGGATTTGAAAATCCGACCAGTTATAGAAACTTGATTTGAAAATAGCGACCAGTTGTAAAAACTGAATTTTGAAAATCCCGACCAGTTACAAAAACTGGATTTGAAAATCCCGATCAGTTATAAAAACTAGATTTGAAAATCCCGACCAGTTATAGAAACTGGATATGAAAATCCCGACCAGTTATAGAAACTGGATTTGAAAATCACGACCAGTTATAAAAACTGGATTTGAAAATCCCGACCAGTTATAAAAACTGGATTTCAAAATCCCGACCAGTTATAGAAACTGAATTTGAAAATCCTGACCAGTTATAAAAACTGGATTTGAAAATCCTGACCAGTTATAGAAACTGAATTTGAAAATCCCGACCAGTTATAAAAACTGGATTTGAAAATCCCAACATGTTATAAAACTGGATTTGAAAATCCCGACGAGTTATAGAAACTGAATTTGAAAATCCTGATCAGTTATAACACTGGATTTGAAAATCCCGACCAATTATAAAACTAGATTTGAAAATCCCGACCAGTTATAGAAAATGGATTTGAAAATCCCGACAAGTTATAAAACTGGATTTAAAAATCCCGACCAGCTATAGAAACTAGATTTGAAAATCCCGACTAGTTATAAAAACTGGATTTTAAAATCCCAACCAGTTATAGAAACTGGATTTCAAAATCCCGACCAGTTATAGAAACTGGAGTTGAAAATCCCGACTAGTTATAACACTGAATTTGAAAAACCCGACTAGTTATAAAAACTGAATTTGAAAATCCCGACCAGTTATAGAAACTGGATTTGAAAATCCTGACCAGTTTTACAAACTGAATTTGAAAATCCCGACCAATTATAAAAACTGGATTTGAAAATCCCGACCAGTTATAAAACTGAATTTGAAAATCCCGATGAGTTATAACACTGGATTTGAAAATCCCGACCAATTATAAAATTAGATTTGAAAATCCCGACCAGTTATAGAAAATGGATTTGAAAATCCCGACCAGTTATAAAACTGGATTTGAAAATCCCGACGAGTTATAGAAACTGAATTTGAAAATTCTGATCAGTTATAACACTGGATTTGAAAATCCCGACCAATTATAAAACTAGATTTGAAAATCCCGACCAGTTATAGAAAATGGATTTGAAAATCCCGACCAGTTATAAAACTGGATTTGAAAATCCCGACCAGTTATAAAACTGGATTTGAAAATCCCGACCAGTTATAGAAACTGGATTTGAAAATCCTGACCAGTTATAGAAACTGGATTTGAAAATCCCGACCAGTTATAAAATCTGGAATTGAAAATCCCGACCAGTTATAGAATCTGGATTTCAAAATCCCGACCAGTTATAGAAACTGCATTTGAAAATCCCGACCAGTTATAGAAACTGGATTTGAAAATCCCGACCAGTTATAACACTGAATTTGAAAATCCCGACCGGTTATAAAAACTGGATTTGAAAATCCCGACCAGTTATAGAAACTTGATTTGAAAATCCTGACCAGTTATAGAAACTGGATTTGAAAATCCCGACTAGTTATAAAAACTGGATTTGAAAATCCCAACCAGTTATAAAACTCGATTTGAAAATCCCGACCAGTTATAGAAACTGGATTTGAAAATCCTGATCAGTTATAACACTGGATTTGAAAATCCCGACCAATTATAAAACTAGATTTGAAAATCCGGACCTATTATAGAAACTGGATTTGAAAATCCCAACCAGTTATAAATCTGGATTTGAAAATCCCAACCAGTTATAAAACTAGATTTAAAAATCCCGACCAGTTATAGAAACTGCATTTGAAAATCCTGACCAGTTATAAAACTGGATTTGAAAATCCCGACCAGTTATAGAAATTGGATTTGAAAATCCCGACCAGTTATGACACTAGATTTGGAAATCACGACCAGTTATATAAACTGGATTTGAAAATCCTGACCAGTTATAGAAAGTGGATTTGAAAATCCGACCAGTTATAGAAACTGGATTTGAAAATCCCGACCAGTTGTAAAAACTGAATTTTGAAAATCCTGACCAGTTACAAAAACTGGATTTGAAAATCCCGACCAGTTATAAAAACTAGATTTGAAAATCCCGACCAGTTATAGAAATTGGATATGAAAATCCCGACCAGTTATAGAAACTGGATTTGAAAATCCCGACCAGTTATAAAAACTAGATTTGAAAATCCCGACCAGTTATAAAACTGGATTTGAAAATCCCGACCAGTTATAGAAACTGGATTTGAAAATCCCGACCAGTTATAAAAACTGGATTTCAAAATCCCGACCAGTTATAGAAACTGGATTTCAAAATCCCGACCAGTTATAGAAACTGGATTTGAAAATCCCGACCAGTTATAACACTGAATTTGAAAATCCCGACCAGTTATAAAAACTGGATTTGAAAATCCCGACCAGTTATAAAAACTGGATTTGAAAATCCTGACCAGTTATAGAAACTGAATTTGAAAATCCCGACCAGTTATAAAAACTGGATTTGAAAATCCCAACATGTTATAAAACTAGATTTGAAAATCCCGACGAGTTATAGAAACTGAATTTGAAAATCCTGATCAGTTATAACACTGGATTTGAAAATCCCGACCAATTATAAAACTAGATTTGAAAATCCCGACCAGTTATAGAAAATGGATTTAAAAATTCTGACCAGTTATAAATCTATAATTGAAAATACCGACCAGTTATAGAAACTGGATTTCAAAATCCCGACCAGTTATAGAAACTGAATTTGAAAATCCCGACCAGTTATAGAAACTGGATTTGAAAATCCTGACCTGTTATAACACTGACTTTGAAAATCCCGACGGGTTATAAAAACTGGATTTGAAAATCCCGACGAGTTATAGAAACTTGATTTGAAAATCCTGACCAGTTATAAAAACTGGATTTGAAAATCCCGACCAGTTATAAAAACTGGATTTGAAAATCCCGACCAATTATAAAACTGGATTTGAAAATCCCGACCAGTTATAGAAACTGGATTTGAAAATCCCGACCAGTTATAAAATCTGGAATTGAAAATCCCGACCAGTTATAGAAACTGGATTTCAAAATCCCGACCAGTTATAACACTGAATTTGAAAATCCCGACCGGTTATAAAAACTGGATTTGAAAATCCCGACCAGTTATA
Source organism: Nuphar pumila (assembly GCF_984573655.1). NCBI lineage: Eukaryota > Viridiplantae > Streptophyta > Magnoliopsida > Nymphaeales > Nymphaeaceae > Nuphar > Nuphar pumila. The sequence continues at coordinate 71,199,101 of NC_143258.1, forward strand.
AAAACTTGATTTGAAAATCCTGACCAGTTATAGAAACTGGATTTGAAAATCCCGATCAGTTATAAAAACTGGATTTGAAAATCCCGACCAGTTATAAAACTGGATTTGAAAATCCCGACCAGTTATAGAAACTGGATTTGAAAATCCTGATCAGTTATAACACTGGATTTGAAAATCCCGACCAATTATAAAACTAGATTTGAAAATCCGGACCTGTTATAGAAACTGTATTTGAAAATCTCGACCAGTTATAAAACTAGATTTGAAAATCCCAACCAGTTATAAAACTAGATTTTAAAATCCCGACCAGTTATAGAAACTGGATTTGAAAATCTTAACCAGTTATAGAAACTGGATTTGAAAATATCGACCAGTTATAGAAACTGGATTTGAAAATCCCGACCAAATATAGAAACTGGATTTGAAAATCCCGACCAGTTATAACTCTGAATTTGAAAATCCCGACCAGTTATAAAAACTGGATTTGAAAATCTCGACCAGTTATAGAAACTGGATTTTAAAATCCTCACCAGTTATAGAAACTGAATTTGAAAATCCCGACCAGTTATAAAAACTAGATTTGAAAATCCCGACTAGTTATAAAACTGGATTTGAAAATCCCGATGAGTTATAGAAACTGAATTTGAAAATCCTGATCAGTTATAACACTGGATTTGAAAATCCCGACCAATTATAAAACTAGATTTGAAAATCCCGACCAGTTATAGAAATTGGATTTGAAAATCCCGACCAGTTATAACACTGAATTTGAAAATCCCGACCGGTTATAAAAACTGGATTTGAAAATCCCGACCAGTTATAGAAACTTGATTTGAAAATCCTAACCAGTTATAGAAACTGGATTTGAAAATGCCGACCAGTTATAAAAACTGGATTTGAAAATCTCGACCAGTTATAAAACTGGATTTGAAAATCCCGACCAGTTATAGAAACTGGATTTGAAAATCCCGACCAGTTATAAAATCTGGAATTGAAAATCCCGACCAGTTATAGAAACTGGATTTCAAAATCCCGACCAGTTATAACACTGAATTTGAAAATCCCGACTGGTTATAAAAACTGGATTTGAAAATCCCGACTAGTTATAAAAACTTGATTTAAAAATCCAGACCAGTTATAGAAACTGGATTTGAAAATCCCGACCAGTTATAAAAACTGGATTTGAAAATCCCGACCAGTTATAAAACTGGATTTGAAAATCTCGACCAGTTATAGAAACTGGAATTGAAAATCCTGATCAGTTATAACACTGGATTTGAAAATCCCGACCAATTATAAAACTAGATTTGAAAATCCAGACCTGTTATAGAAACTGGATTTGAAAATCCCGACCAGTTATAAAAACTGGATTTGAAAATCCTGATCAGTTATAGAAACTGAATTTGAAAATCCTGACCAGTTATAAAAACTGGATTTGAAAATCCTGACCAGTTATAGAAACTGAATTTGAAAATCCGGACCAGTTATAAAAACTGGATTTGAAAATCCCGACCAGTTATAAAACTAGATTTGAAAATCCCGACGAGTTATAGAAACTGAATTTGAAAATCATGATCAGTTATAACACTGGATTTGAAAATCCGGACCAATTATAAAACTAGATTTGAAAATCCCGACCAGTTATAGAAAATGGATTTAAAAATTCTGACCAGTTGTAAATCTGTAATTGAAAATACCGACCAGTTATAGAAACTGGATTTCAAAATCCCGACCAGTTATAGAAACTGAATTTGAAAATCCCGACCAGTTATAGAAACTGGATTTGAAAATCCCGACCTGTTATAACACTGAATTTGAAAATCCCGACCGGTTATAAAAACTGGATTTGAAAATCCCGACCAGTTATAGAAACTTGATTTGAAAATCCTGACCAGTTATAGAAACTGGATTTGAAAATCCCGACCAGTTATAAAAACTGGATTTGAAAATCCCGACCAGTTATAGAAACTGGATTTGAAAATCCCGACCAGTTATAAAATATGGAATTGAAAATCCCAACCAGTTATAAAAACTGGATTTCAAAATCCCGACCAGTTATAACACTGAATTTGAAAATCCCGACCGGTTATAAAAACTGGATTTGAAAATCCCGACCAGTTATAGAAACTTGATTTGAAAATCCTGACCAGTTATAGAAACTGGATTTGAAAATCCTGATCAGTTATAAAAACTGGATTTGAAAATCCCGACCAGTTATAAAACTGGATTTGAAAATCCCGACCAGTTATAGAAACTGGATTTGAAAATCCTGATCAGTTATAACACTGGATTTGAAAATCCCGACCAATTATAAAACTAGATTTGAAAATCCGGACCTGTTATAGAAACTGTATTTGAAAATCTCGACCAGTTATAAATCTAGATTTGAAAATCCCAACCAGTTATAAAACTAGATTTTAAAATCCCGACCAGTCATAGAAACTGGATTTGAAAATCTTAACCAGTTATAGAAACTGGATTTGAAAATATCGACCAGTTATAGAAACTGGATTTGAAAATCCCGACCAGATATAGAAACTGGATTTGAAAATCCCGACCAGTTATAACTCTGAATTTGAAAATCCAGACCAGTTATAAAAACTGGATTTGAAAATCTCGACAAGTTATAGAAACTGGATTTTAAAATCCTGACCAGTTATAAAAACTGAATTTGAAAATCCCGACCAGTTATAAAAACTAGATTTGAAAATCCCGACTAGTTATAAAACTGGATTTGAAAATCCCGATGAGTTATAGAAACTGAATTTGAAAATCCTGATCAGTTATAACACTGGATTTGAAAATCCCGACCAATTATAAAACTAGATTTGAAAATCCCGACCAGTTATAGAAATTGGATTTGAAAATCCTGACCAGTTATAACACTGAATTTGAAAATCCCGACCGGTTATAAAAACCGGATTTGAAAATCCCGACCAGTTATAGAAACTTGATTTGAAAATCCTAACCAGTTATAGAAACTGGATTTGAAAATGCCGACCAGTTATAAAAACTGGATTTGAAAATCTCGACTAGTTATAAAACTGGATTTGAAAATCCTGACCAGTTATAGAAACTGGATTTGAAAATCCCGACCAGTTATAAAATCTGGAATTGAAAATCCCGACCAGTTATAGAAACTGGATTTCAAAATCCCGACCAGTTATAACACTGAATTTGAAAATCCCGACTGGTTATAAAAACTGGATTTGAAAATCCCGACTAGTTATAAAAACTTGATTTAAAAATCCAGACCAGTTATAGAAACTGGATTTGAAAATCCCGACCAGTTATAAAAACTGGATTTTAAAATCCCGACCAGTTATAAAACTGGATTTGAAAATCCTGACCAGTTATAGAAACTGGAATTGAAAATCCTGATCAGTTATAACACTGGATTTGAAAATCCCGACCAATTATAAAACTAGATTTGAAAATCCAGACCTGTTATAGAAACTGGATTTGAAAATCCCGACCAGTTATAAATCTGGATTTTAAAATCCCAACCAGTTATAAAACTACATTTAAAAATCCCGACCTGTTATAGAAACTGCATTTGAAAAATCCCGACCAGTTATAAAAACTAGATTTGAAAATCCCAACCAATTATAGAAACTGGATTTGAAAATCCTGACCAGTTATAGAAACTGGATTTGAAAATCCCGAACAGTTATAGAAACTGGATTTGAAAATCCCGACTAGTTATAAAAACTGGATTTGAAAATCCCAACCAGTTATAAAACTAGATTTAAAAATCCCGACCAGTTATAGAAACTGAATTTGAGAATCCTGACCAGTTATAAAACTGGATTTGAAAATCCCGACCAGTTATAGAAATTGGATTTGAAAATCCCGACCAGTTATGACACTAGATTTGGAAATCACGACCAGTTATAGAAACTGGATTTGAAAATCCAGACCAGTTATAAAACTGGATTTGAAAATCCCGACCAATTATAAAACTAGATTTGAAAATCCCGACCAGTTATAGAAAATGGATTTGAAAATCCCGACAAGTTATAAAACTGGATTTAAAAATCCCGACCAGCTATAGAAACTAGATTTGAAAATCCCGACTAGTTATAAAAACTGAATTTGAAAATCCCGACCAGTTATAGAAACTGGATTTGAAAATCCTGACCAGTTTTAGAAACTGAATTTGAAAATCCCGACCAGTTATAAAAACTGGATTTGAAAATCCCGACCAGTTATAAAACTGAATTTGAAAATCCCGATGAGTTATAACACTGGATTTGAAAATCCCGACCAATTATAAAATTAGATTTGAAAATCCCGACCAGTTATAGAAAATGGATTTGAAAATCCTGACCAGTTATAAAACTGGATTTGAAAATCCCGACGAGTTATAGAAACTGAATTTGAAAATTCTGATCAGTTATAACACTGGATTTGAAAATCCCGACCAATTATAAAACTAGATTTGAAAATCCCGACCAGTTATAGAAAATGCATTTGAAAATCCCGACCAGTTATAAAACTGGATTTGAAAATCCCGACCAGTTATAAAACTGGATTTGAAAATCCCGACCAGTTATAGAAACTGGATTTGAAAATCCTGACCAGTTATAGAAACTGGATTTGAAAATCTCGACCAGTTATAAAATCTGGAATTGAAAATCCCGACCAGTTATAGAAACTGGATTTCAAAATCCCGACCAGTTATAGAAACTGCATTTGAAAATCCCGACCAGTTATAGAAACTGGATTTGAAAATCCCGACCAGTTATAACACTGAATTTGAAAATCCCGCCGGTTATAAAAACTGGATTTGAAAATCCCGACCAGTTATAGAAACTTGATTTGAAAATCCTGACCAGTTATAGAAACTGGATTTGAAAATCCCGACTAGTTATAAAAACTGGATTTGAAAATCCCAACCAGTTATAAAACTCGATTTGAAAATCCCGACCAGTTATAGAAACTGGATTTGAAAATCCTGATCAGTTATAACACTGGATTTGAAAATCCCGACCAATTATAAAACTAGATTTGAAAATCCGGACATATTATAGAAATTGGATTTGAAAATCCCGACCAGTTATAAATCTGGATTTGAAAATCCCAACCAGTTATAAAACTAGATTTAAAAATCCCGACCAGTTATAGAAACTGCATTTGAAAATCCTGACCAGTTATAAAACTGGATTTGAAAATCCCGACCAGTTATAGAAATTGGAATTGAAAATCCCGACCAGTTATGACACTAGATTTGGAAATCACGACCAGTTATAGAAACTGGATTTGAAAATCCTGACCAGTTATAGAAAGTGGATTTGAAAATCTGACCAGTTATAGAAACTGGATTTGAAAATCCCGACCAGTTGTAAAAACTGAATTTTGAAAATCCTGACCAGTTACAAAGACTGGATTTGAAAATCCCGACCAGTTATAAAAACTAGATTTGAAAATCCCGACCAGTTATAGAAATTGGATATGAAAATCCCGACCAGTTATAGAAACTGGATTTGAAAATCCCGACCAGTTATAAAAACTAGATTTGAAAATCCCGACCAGTTATAAAACTGGATTTGAAAATCCCGACCAGTTATAGAAACTGGATTTGAAAATCCCGACCAGTTATAAAAACTGGATTTCAAAATCCCGACCAGTTATAGAAACTGGATTTCAAAATCCCGACCAGTTATAGAAACTGGATTTGAAAATCCCGACCAGTTATAACACTGAATTTGAAAATCCCGACCAGTTATAAAAACTGGATTTGAAAATCCCGACCAGTTATAAAAACTGGATTTGAAAATCCTGATCAGTTATAGAAACTGAATTTGAAAATCCTGACCAGTTATAAAAACTGGATTTGAAAATCCTGACCAGTTATAGAAACTGAATTTGAAAATCCGGACCAGTTATAAAAACTGGATTTGAAAATCCCGACCAGTTATAAAACTAGATTTGAAAATCCCGACGAGTTATAGAAACTGAATTTGAAAATCCTGATCAGTTATAACACTGGATTTGAAAATCCCGACCAATTATAAAACTAGATTTGAAAATCCCGACCAGTTATAGAAAATGGATTTAAAAATTCTGACCAGTTATAAATCTATAATTGAAAATACCGACCAGTTATAGAAACTGGATTTCAAAATCCCGACCAGTTATAGAAACTGAATTTGAAAATCCCGACCAGTTATAGAAACTGGATTTGAAAATCCCGATCTGTTATAACACTGACTTTGTAAATCCCGACCGGTTATAAAAACTGGATTTGAAAATCCCGACGAGTTATAGAAACTTGATTTGAAAATCCTGACCAGTTATAAAAACTGGATTTGAAAATCCCGACCAGTTATAGAAACTGGATTTGAAAATCCCGACCAGTTATAAAATCTGGAATTGAAAATCCCGACCAGTTATAGAAACTGGATTTCAAAATCCCGACCAGTTATAACACTGAATTTGAAAATCCCGACCGGTTATAAAAACTGGATTTGAAAATCCCGACCAGTTATAGAAACTTGATTTGAAAATCCTGACCAGTTATAGAAACTGGATTTGAAAATCCCGATCAGTTATAAAAACTGGATTTGAAAATCCCGACCAGTTATAAAACTGGATTTGAAAATCCCGACCAGTTATAGAAACTGGATTTGAAAATCCTGATCAGTTATAACACTGGATTTGAAAATCCCGACCAATTATAAAACTAGATTTGAAAATCCGGACCTGTTATAGAAACTGTATTTGAAAATCTCGACCAGTTATAAATCTAGATTTGAAAATCCCAACCAGTTATAAAACTAGATTTTAAAATCCCGACCAGTTATAGAAACTGGATTTGAAAATCTTGACCAGTTATAGAAACTGGATTTGAAAATATCGACCAGTTATAGAAACTGGATTTGAAAATCCCGACCAGATATAGAAACTGGATTTGAAAATCCCGACCAGTTATAACTCTGAATTTGAAAATCCCGACCAGTTATAAAAACTGGATTTGAAAATACCGACCAGTTATAGAAACTGGATTTTAAAATCCTGACCAGTTATAGAAACTGAATTTGAAAATCCCGACCAGTTATAAAAACTAGATTTGAAAATCCCGACTAGTTATAAAACTGTATTTGAAAATCCCGACGAGTTATAGAAACTGAATTTGAAAATCCTGATCAGTTATAACACTGGATTTGAAAATCCCGACCAATTATAAAACTAGATTTGAAAATCCCGACCAGTTATAGAAATTGGATTTGAAAATCCCGACCAGTTATAACACTGAATTTGAAAATCCCGACCGGTTATAAAAACTGGATTTGAAAATCCCGACCAGTTATAGAAACTTGATTTGAAAATCCTAACCAGTTATAGAAACTGGATTTGAAAATCCCGACCAGTTATAAAAACTGGATTTGAAAATCTCGACCAGTTATAAAACTAGATTTGAAAATCCCGACCAGTTATAGAAACTGGATTTGAAAATCCCGACCAGTTATAAAATCTGGAATTGAAAATCCCGACCAGTTATAGAAACTGGATTTCAAAATCCCGACCAGTTATAACACTGAATTTGAAAATCCCGACTGGTTATAAAAACTGGATTTGAAAATCCCGACTAGTTATAAAAACTTGATTTAAAAATCCAGACCAGTTATAGAAACTGGATTTGAAAATCCCGACCAGTTATAAAAACTGGATTTGAAAATCCCGACCAGTTATAAAACTGGATTTGAAAATCCCGACCAGTTATAGAAACTGGAATTGAAAATCCTGATCAGTTATAACACTGGATTTGAAAATCCCGACCAATTATAAAACTAGATTTGAAAATCCGGACCTGTTATAGAAACTGGATTTGAAAATCCCGACCAGTTATAAAAACTGGATTTGAAAATCCTGATCAGTTATAGAAACTGAATTTGAAAATCCTGACCAGTTATAGAAACTGAATTTGAAAATCCGGACCAGTTATAAAAACTGGATTTGAAAATCCCGACCAGTTATAAAACTAGATTTGAAAATCCCGACGAGTTATAGAAACTGAATTTGAAAATCATGATCAGTTATAACACTGGATTTGAAAATCCCGACCAATTATAAAACTAGATTTGAAAATCCGGACCAGTTATAGAAAATGGATTTAAAAATTCTGACTAGTTATAAATCTGTAATTGAAAATACCGACCAGTTATAGAAACTGAATTTCAAAATCCCGACCAGTTATAGAAACTGAATTTGAAAATCCCGACCAGTTATAGAAACTGGATTTGAAAATCCCGACCTGTTATAACACTGAATTTGAAAATCCCGACCGGTTATAAAAACTGGATTTGAAAATCCCGACCAGTTATAGAAACTTGATTTGAAAATCCTGACCAGTTATAAAAACTGGATTTGAAAATCCCGACCAGTTATAAAAACTGGATTTGAAAATCCCGACCAGTTATAGAAACTGGATTTGAAAATTCCGACCAGTTATAAAAACTGGATTTGAAAATCCCGACCAGTTATAAAACTGGATTTGAAAATCCCAACCAGTTATAAAACTGGATTTGAAAATCCCGACCAGTTATAGAAACTGGATTTGAAAATCCTGATCAGTTATAACACTGCATTTGAAAATCCCAACCAATTATAAAACTAGATTTGAAAATCCGGACCTGTTATAGAAACTGGATTTGAAAATCCCGACCAGTTATAAATCTGGATTTGAAAATCCCAACCAGTTATAAAACTATATTTAAAAATCCTGACCAGTTATAGAAACTGCATTTGAAAATCCTGACCAGTTATAAAACTGGATTTGAAAATCCCGATCAGTTAAAGAAATTGGATTTGAAAATCCCGACCAGTTATAAAACTGGATTTGAAAATCCCGACCAGTTATAGAAACTGGATTTGAAAATCCTGATCAGTTATAACACTGGATTTGAAAATTCCGACCAATTATAAAACTAGATTTGAAAATCCGGACCTGTTATAGAAACTGGATTTGAAAATCCCGACCAATTATAAATCTGGATTTGAAAATCCCAACCAGTTATAAAACTAGATTTTAAAATCCCGACCAGTTATAGAAACTGGATTTGAAAATCCTGACGAGTTATAAAAACTGGATTTGAAAATCCCGACCAGTTATAAAAACTAGATTTGAAAATCCCGACCAGTTATCGAAACTGGATTTGAAAATCCCGACCAGTTATAGAAACTGGATTTGAAAATATCGACCACTTTTAGAAACTAGATTTGAAAATCCCGACCAGTTATAAAACTGGATTTGAAAATCCCGACCAGTTATAGAAACTGGATTTAAAAATCCCGACTAGTTATAAAAACTGGATTTGAAAATCCCAACCAGTTATAGAAACTGGATTTCAAAATCCCGACCAGTTATAGAAACTGGAGTTGAAAATCCCGACCAGTTATAAAACTGAATTTAAAAATCCCGACCAGTTATAAAAACTGAATTTGAAAATCCCGACCAGTTATAGAAACTGGATTTGAAAATACTGACCAGTTATAGAAACTGAATTTGAAAATCCCGACCAGTTATAAAAACTGGATTTGAAAATCCCGACTAGTTATAAAACTGGATTTGAAAATCCCGACGAGTTATAGAAACTGAATTTGAAAATCCTGATCAGTTATAACACTGGATTTGAAAATCCCGACCAATTATAAAACTAGATTTGAAAATCCAGACCAGTTATAAAAAATGGATTTGAAAATCCCGACCAGTTATAAAACTGGATTTGAAAATCCCGACCAGTTATAAAATCTGGAATTGAAAATCCCGACCAGTTATAAAACTAGATTTGAAAATCCCGACCAGTTATAGAAACTGGATTTGAAAATCCTGACTAGTTATAAAACTGGATTTGAAAATCCCGACCAGTTATAGAAACTGGATTTAAAAATTCCGACCAGTTATGACACTAGATTTGAAAATCCCGACCAGTTATAACACTGAATTTGAAAATCCCGACCAGTTATAAAAACTGGATTTGAAAATCCCGACCAGTTATAGAAACTGGATTTGAAAATCCTGACCAGTTATAGAAACTGGATTTTAAAATCCCGACCAATTATAGAAACTAGATTTGAAAATCCTGACCAGTTATAGAAACTGGATTTGAAAATCCCGATAGTTATAGAAACTGGATTTGAAAATCCCGACCAGTTATAGAAACTGGATTTGAAAATATCGACCAATTATAGAAACTAGATTTGAAAATCCCGACCAGTTATAAAACTGGATTTGAAAATCTCGACCAGTTATAGAAACTGGATTTGAAAATCCCGACCAGTTATAAAAACTGGATTTGAAAATTCCAACCAGTTATAGAAACTGGATTTCAAAATCCCGACCAGTTATAGAAACTGGAGTTGAAAATCCCGACCAGTTATAAAACTGAATTTAAAAATCCCGACCAGTTATAAAAACTGAATTTGAAAATCCCGACTAGTTATAGAAACTGGATTTGAAAATCCTGACCAGTTATAGAAACTGAATTTGAAAATCCCGACCAGTTATAAAAACTGGATTTGAAAATCCCGACCAGTTATAAAACTGGATTTGAAAATCCCGACGAGTTATAGAAACTGAATTTGAAAATCCTGATCAGTTATAACACTGGATTTGAAAATCCCGACCAATTATAAAACTAGATTTGAAAATCCAGACCAGTTATAGAAAATGGATTTGAAAATCCCGACTAGTTATAAAACTGGATTTGAAAATCCCGACCAGTTATAGAAACTGGATTTGAAAATCCTGACCAGTTATAAAACTGGATTTGAAAATCCCGACCAGTTATAGAAACTGGATTTAAAAATTCCGACCAGTTATGACACTAGATTTGAAAATCCCGACCTATTATAGATACTTGATTTGAAAATCCCGAACAGTTATAAAAACTGGAGTTGAAAATCCCGACCAGTTATAGAAACTGTATTTGAAAATCCTGACAGTTATAGAAACTGGATTTGAAAATCTCGAACAGTTATAGAAACTGGATATGAAAATCCAGACCAGTTATAGAAACTGGATTTAAAAATCCCGACCAGTTATAAAATCTGGAATTGAAAATCCCGACCAGTTATAGAAACTGGATTTCAAAATCCCGACCAGTTATAGATACTGGATTTGAAAATCCCGACCAGTTATAAAAACTGGATTTGAAAATCCAGACCAGTTATAACACTGAATTTGAAAATCCCGACCGGTTATAAAAACTGGATTTGAAAATCCCGACCAGTTATAAAAACTTGATTTGAAAATCCTGACCAGTTATAGAAACTGGATTTGAAAATTCCGACCAGTTATAAAAACTGGATTTGAAAATCCCGACCAGTTATAAAACTGGATTTGAAAATCCCAACCAGTTATAAAACTGGATTTGAAAATCCCGACCAGTTATAGAAACTGGATTTGAAAATCCTGATCAGTTATAACACTGCATTTGAAAATCCCAACCAATTATAAAACTAGATTTGAAAATCCGGACCTGTTATAGAAACTGGATTTGAAAATCCCGACCAGTTATAAATCTGGATTTGAAAATCCCAACCAGTTATAAAACTATATTTAAAAATCCTGACCAGTTATAGAAACTGCATTTGAAAATCCTGACCAGTTATAAAACTGGATTTGAAAATCCCGATCAGTTAAAGAAATTGGATTTGAAAATCCCGACCAGTTATGACACTAGATTTGGAAATCACGACCAGTTATAGAAACTGGATTTGAAAATCCCGATCATTTATAGAAAGTGGATTTGAAAATCCGACCAGTTATAGAAACTGGATTTGAAAATCCCGACCAGTTGTAAAAACTGAATTTGGAAAATCCCGACCAGTTACAAAAACTGGATTTGAAAATCCCGACTAGTTATAAAAACTAGATTTGAAAATCCCGACCAGTTATAGAAACTAGATTTGAAAATCCCGACCACTTATAGAAACTGGATTTGAAAATCCCGACCAGTTATAAAAACTAGATTTGAAAATCCCGACCAGTTATAAAACTGGATTTCAAAATCCCGACCAGTTATAGAAACTGAATTTGAAAATCCGGACCAGTTATAAAAACTGGATTTGAAAATCCCGACTAGTTATAAAAACTGGATTTCAAAATCCCGACCAGTTATAGAAACTGAATTTGAAAATCTCGACCGGTTATAAAAACTAGATTTGAAAATCCCGACTAGTTATAGAAACTAGATTTGAAAATCCCGACCAGTTATAGAAACTGGATTTGAAAATCCCGACCAGTTATAAAAACTAGATTTGAAAATCCTGATCAGTTATAACACTGGATTTGAAAATTTCGACCAATTATAAAACTAGATTTGAAAATCCGGACCTGTTATAAAAACTGGATTTGAAAATCCCGACCAGTTATAAAAACTGGATTTGAAAATCCCGACTAGTTATAAAACTGGATTTGAAAATCCCGACGAGTTATAGAAACTGAATTTGAAAATCCTGATCAGTTATAACACTGGATTTGAAAATCCCGACCAATTATAAAACTAGATTTGAAAATCCAGACCAGTTATAGAAAATGGATTTGAAAATCCCGACTAGTTATAAAACTGGATTTGAAAATCCCGACCAGTTATAGAAACTGGATTTGAAAATCCTGACCAGTTATAAAACTGGATTTGAAAATCCCGACCAGTTATAGAAACTGGATTTAAAAATTCCGACCAGTTATGACACTAGATTTGAAAATCCCGACCTATTATAGATACTTGATTTGAAAATCCCGAACAGTTATAAAAATTGGAGTTGAAAATCCCGACCAGTTATAGAAACTGGATTTGAAAATCCTGACAGTTATAGAAACTGGATTTGAAAATCTCGAACAGTTATAGAAACTGGATATGAAAATCCAGACCAGTTATAGAAACTGGATTTAAAAATCCCGACCAGTTATAAAATCTGGAATTGAAAATCCCGACCAGTTATAGAAACTGGATTTCAAAATCCCGACCAGTTATAGATACTGGATTTGAAAATCTCGACCAGTTATAAAAACTGGATTTGAAAATCCAGACCAGTTATAACACTGAATTTGAAAATCCCGACCGGTTATAAAAACTGGATTTGAAAATCCCGACCAGTTATAAAAACTTGATTTGAAAATCCTGACCAGTTATAGAAACTGGATTTGAAAATTCCGACCAGTTATAAAAACTGGATTTGAAAATCCCGACCAGTTATAAAACTGGATTTGAAAATCCCGACCAGTTATAGAAACTGGATTTGAAAATCCTGATCAGTTATAACACTGCATTTGAAAATCCCAACCAATTATAAAACTAGATTTGAAAATCCGGACCTGTTATAGAAACTGGATTTGAAAATCCCGACCAGTTATAAATCTGGATTTGAAAATCCCAACCAGTTATAAAACTATATTTAAAAATCCTGACCAGTTATAGAAACTGCATTTGAAAATCCTAACCAGTTATAAAACTGGATTTGAAAATCCCGATCAGTTAAAGAAATTGGATTTGAAAATCCCGACCAGTTATGACACTAGATTTGGAAATCACGACCAGTTATAGAAACTGGATTTGAAAATCCCGATCAGTTATAGAAAGTGGATTTGAAAATCCGACCAGTTATAGAAACTGGATTTGAAAATCCCGACCAGTTGTAAAAACTGAATTTGGAAAATCCCGACCAGTTACAAAAACTGGATTTGAAAATCCCGACTAGTTATAAAAACTAGATTTGAAAATCCCGACCAGTTATAGAAACTAGATTTGAAAATCCCGACCACTTATAGAAACTGGATTTGAAAATCCCGACCAGTTATAAAAACTAGATTTGAAAATCCCGACCAGTTATAAAACTGGATTTCAAAATCCCGACCAGTTATAGAAACTGAATTTGAAAATCCCGACCAGTTATAAAAACTGGATTTGAAAATCCCGACTAGTTATAAAAACTGGATTTCAAAATCCCGACCAGTTATAGAAACTGAATTTGAAAATCTCGACCGGTTATAAAAACTAGATTTGAAAATCCCGACTAGTTATAGAAACTAGATTTGAAAATCCCGACCAGTTATAGAAACTGGATTTGAAAATCCCGACCAGTTATAAAAACTAGATTTGAAAATCCTGATCAGTTATAACACTGGATTTGAAAATTCCGACCAATTATAAAACTAGATTTGAAAATCCGGACCTGTTATAAAAACTGGATTTGAAAATCCCGACCAGTTATAAAAACTATATTTGAAAATTCCGACCAGTTATCGAAACTGGATTTGAAAATCCCGACCAGTTATAGAAACTGGATTTGAAAATATCGACCACTTTTAGAAACTAGATTTGAAAATCCCGACCAGTTATAAAACTGGATTTGAAAATCGCGACCAGTTATAGAAACTGGATTTAAAAATCCCGACTAGTTATAAAAACTGGATTTGAAAATCCCAACCAGTTATAGAAACTGGATTTCAAAATCCCGACCAGTTATAGAAACTGGAGTTAAAAATCCCGACCAGTTATAAAACTGAATTTAAAAATCCCGACCAGTTATAAAAACTGAATTTGAAAATCCCGACCAGTTATAGAAACTGGATTTGAAAATACTGACCAGTTATAGAAACTGAATTTGAAAATCCCGACCAGTTATAAAAACTGGATTTGAAAATCCCGACTAGTTATAAAACTGGATTTGAAAATCCCGACGAGTTATAGAAACTGAATTTGAAAATCCTGATCAGTTATAACACTGGATTTGAAAATCCCGACCAATTATAAAACTAGATTTGAAAATCCAGACCAGTTATTAAAAATGGATTTGAAAATCCCGACCAGTTATAAAACTAGATTTGAAAATCCCGACCAGTTATAGAAACTGGATTTGAAAATCCTGACCAGTTATAAAACTGGATTTGAAAATCCCGACCAGTTATAGAAACTGGATTTAAAAATTCCGACCAGTTATGACACTAGATTTGAAAATCCCGACCAGTTATAACACTGAATTTGAAAATCCCGACCAGTTATAAAAACTGGATTTGAAAATCCCGACCAGTTATAGAAACTGGATTTGAAAATCCTGACCAGTTATAGAAACTGGATTTTAAAATCCCGACCAATTATAGAAACTGGATTTGAAAATCCTGACCAGTTATAGAAACTGGATTTGAAAATCCCGACCAGTTATAAAAACTGGATTTGAAAATCCCGACTAGTTATAAAAACTGGATTTCAAAATCCCGACCAGTTATAGAAACTGAATTTGAAAATCTCGACCGGTTATAAAAACTAGATTTGAAAATCCCGACTAGTTATAGAAACTAGATTTGAAAATCCCGACCAGTTATAGAAACTGGATTTGAAAATCCCGACCAGTTATAAAAACTAGATTTGAAAATCCTGATCAGTTATAACACTGGATTTGAAAATTCCGACCAATTATAAAACTAGATTTGAAAATCCGGACCTGTTATAAAAACTGGATTTGAAAATCCCGACCTGTTATAAAAACTGGATTTGAAAATCCCGACCAGTTATAAAACTGGATTTGAAAATCCCGACGAGTTATAGAAACTGAATTTGAAAATCCTGATCAGTTATAACACTGGATTTGAAAATCCCGACCAATTATAAAACTAGATTTGAAAATCCAGACCAGTTATAGAAAATGGATTTGAAAATCCCGACTAGTTATAAAACTGGATTTGAAAATCCCGACCAGTTATAGAAACTGGATTTGAAAATCCTGACCAGTTATAAAACTGGATTTGAAAATCCCGACCAGTTATAGAAACTGGATTTAAAAATTCCGACCAGTTATGACACTAGATTTGAAAATCCCGACCTATTATAGATACTTGATTTGAAAATCCCGAACAGTTATAAAAACTGGAGTTGAAAATCCCGACCAGTTATAGAAACTGGATTTGAAAATCCTGACAGTTATAGAAACTGGATTTGAAAATCTCGAACAGTTATAGAAACTGGATATGAAAATCCAGACCAGTTATAGAAACTGGATTTAAAAATCCCGACCAGTTATAAAATCTGGAATTGAAAATCCCGACCAGTTATAGAAACTGGATTTCAAAATCCCGACCAGTTATAGATACTGGATTTGAAAATCCCGACCAGTTATAAAAACTGGATTTGAAAATCCAGACCAGTTATAACACTGAATTTGAAAATCCCGACCGGTTATAAAAACTGGATTTGAAAATCCCGACCAGTTATAAAAACTTGATTTGAAAATCCTGACCAGTTATAGAAACTGGATTTGAAAATTCCGACCAGTTATAAAAACTGGATTTGAAAATCCCGACCAGTTATAAAACTGGATTTGAAAATCCCGACCAGTTATAGAAACTGGATTTGAAAATCCTGATCAGTTATAACACTGCATTTGAAATCCCAACCAATTATAAAACTAGATTTGAAAATCCGGACCTGTTATAGAAACTGGATTTGAAAATCCCGACCAGTTATAAATCTGGATTTGAAAATCCCAACCAGTTATAAAACTATATTTAAAAATCCTGACCAGTTATAGAAACTGCATTTGAAAATCCTGACCAGTTATAAAACTGGATTTGAAAATCCCGATCAGTTAAAGAAATTGGATTTGAAAATCCCGACCAGTTATGACACTAGATTTGGAAATCACGACCAGTTATAGAAACTGGATTTGAAAATCCCGATCAGTTATAGAAAGTGGATTTGAAAATCCGACCAGTTATAGAAACTGGATTTGAAAATCCCGACCAGTTGTAAAAACTGAATTTGGAAAATCCCGACCAGTTACAAAAACTGGATTTGAAAATCCCGACTAGTTATAAAAACTAGATTTGAAAATCCCGACCAGTTATAGAAGCTAGATTTGAAAATCCCGACCACTTATAGAAACTGGATTTGAAAATCCCGACCAGTTATAAAAACTAGATTTGAAAATCCCGACCAGTTATAAAACTGGATTTCAAAATCCCGACCAGTTATAGAAACTGAATTTGAAAATCCCGACCAGTTATAAAAACTGGATTTGAAAATCCCGACTAGTTATAAAAACTGGATTTCAAAATCCCGACCAGTTATAGAAACTGAATTTGAAAATCTCGACCGGTTATAAAAACTAGATTTGAAAATCCCGACTAGTTATAGAAACTAGATTTGAAAATCCCGACCAGTTATAGAAACTGGATTTGAAAATCCCGACCAGTTATAAAAACTAGATTTGAAAATCCTGATCAGTTATAACACTGGATTTGAAAATTCCGACCAATTATAAAACTAGATTTGAAAATCCGGACCTGTTATAAAAACTGGATTTGAAAATCCCGACCAGTTATAAAAACTATATTTGAAAATTCCGACCAGTTATCGAAACTGGATTTGAAAATCCCGACCAGTTATAGAAACTGGATTTGAAAATATCGACCACTTTTAGAAACTAGATTTGAAAATCCCGACCAGTTATAAAACTGGATTTGAAAATCGCGACCAGTTATAGAAACTGGATTTAAAAATCCCGACTAGTTATAAAAACTGGATTTGAAAATCCCAACCAGTTATAGAAACTGGATTTCAAAATCCCGACCAGTTATAGAAACTGGAGTTAAAAATCCCGACCAGTTATAAAACTGAATTTAAAAATCCCGACCAGTTATAAAAACTGAATTTGAAAATCCCGACCAGTTATAGAAACTGGATTTGAAAATACTGGCCAGTTATAGAAACTGAATTTGAAAATCCCGACCAGTTATAAAAACTGGATTTGAAAATCCCGACTAGTTATAAAACTGGATTTGAAAATCCCGACGAGTTATAGAAACTGAATTTGAAAATCCTGATCAGTTATAACACTGGATTTGAAAATCCCAACCAATTATAAAACTAGATTTGAAAATCCAGACCAGTTATTAAAAATGGATTTGAAAATCCCGACCAGTTATAAAACTAGATTTGAAAATCCCGACCAGTTATAGAAACTGGATTTGAAAATCCTGACCACTTATAAAACTGGATTTGAAAATCCCGACCAGTTATAGAAACTGGATTTAAAAATTCCGACCAGTTATGACACTAGATTTGAAAATCCCGACCAGTTATAACACTGAATTTGAAAATCCCGACCAGTTATAAAAACTGGATTTGAAAATCCCGACCAGTTATAGAAACTGGATTTGAAAATCCTGACCAGTTATAGAAACTGGATTTTAAAATCCCGACCAATTATAGAAACTGGATTTGAAAATCCTGACCAGTTATAGAAACTGGATTTGAAAATCCCGACTAGTTATAGAAACTGGATTTGAAAATCCCGACCAGTTATAGAAACTGGATTTGAAAATATCGACCAATTATAGAAACTAGATTTGAAAATCCCGACCAGTTATAAAACTGGATTTGAAAATCTCGACCAGTTATAGAAACTGGATTTGAAAATCCCGACCAGTTATAAAAACTGGATTTGAAAATTCCAACCAGTTATAGAAACTGGATTTCAAAATCCCGACCAGTTATAGAAACTGGAGTTGAAAATCCCGACCAGTTATAAAACTGAATTTAAAAATCCCGACCAGTTATAAAAACTGAATTTGAAAATCCCGACTAGTTATAGAAACTGGATTTGAAAATCCTGACCAGTTATAGAAACTGAATTTGAAAATCCCGACCAGTTATAAAAACTGGATTTGAAAATCCCGACCAGTTATAAAACTGGATTTGAAAATCCCGACGAGTTATAGAAACTGAATTTGAAAATCCTGATCAGTTATAACACTGGATTTGAAAATCCCGACCAATTATAAAACTAGATTTGAAAATCCAGACCAGTTATAGAAAATGGATTTGAAAATCCCGACTAGTTATAAAACTGGATTTGAAAATCCCGACCAGTTATAGAAACTGGATTTGAAAATTCTGACCAGTTATAAAACCGGATTTGAAAATCCCGACCAGTTATAGAAACTGGATTTAAAAATTCCGACCAGTTATGACACTAGATTTGAAAATCCCGACCTATTATAGATACTTGATTTGAAAATCCCGAACAGTTATAAAAACTGGAGTTGAAAATCCCGACCAGTTATAGAAACTGGATTTGAAAATCCTGACAGTTATAGAAACTGGATTTGAAAATCTCGAACAGTTATAGAAACTGGATTTGAAAATCCAGACCAGTTATAGAAACTGGATTTGAAAATCCCGACCAGTTATAAAATCTGGAATTGAAAATCCCGACCAGTTATAGAAACTGGATTTGAAAATCCCGACCAGTTATAAAAACTAGATTTGAAAATCCCGACCAGTTATAAAACTGGATTTCAAAATCCTGACCAGTTATAGAAACTGAATTTGAAAATCCCGACCAGTTATAAAAACTGGATTTGAAAATCCCGACCAGTTATAAAAACTGGATTTCAAAATCCCGACCAGTTATAGAAACTGGATTTGAAAATCCTGACCAGTTATAGAAACTGGATTTGAAAATCCCGACTAGTTATAGAAACTGGATTTGAAAATCCCGACCAGTTATAGAAACTGGATTTGAAAATATCGACCAGTTATAGAAACTGAATTTGAAAATCCCGACCGGTTATAAAAACTAGATTTGAAAATCCCGACCAGTTATAGAAACTAGATTTGAAAATCCCGACCAGTTATAGAAACTGGATTTGAAAATCCCGACCAGTTATAAAAACTGGATTTGAAAATCCTGATCAGTTATAACACTGGATTTGAAAATTCCGACCAATTATAAAACTAGATTTGAAAATCCGGACCTGTTATAGAAACTGGATTTGAAAATCCCGACCAGTTAAAAAACTGGATTTGAAAATCTCAACCAGTTATAAAACTAGATTTTAAAATCCCGACCAGTTATAGAAACTGGATTTGAAAATCCTGACGAGTTATAAAAACTGGATTTTAAAATCCCGACCAGTTATAAAAACTAGATTTGAAATTCCCGACCAGTTATCGAAACTGGATTTGAAAATCCCGACCAGTTATAGAAACTGGATTTGAAAATATCTCCCACATTTAGAAACTAGATTTGAAAATCCCGACCAGTTATAAAACTGGATTTGAAAATCCCGACCAGTTATAGAAACTGGATTTAAAAATCCTGACTAGTTATAAAAACTGGATTTGAAAATCCCAACCAGTTATAGAAACTGGATTTCAAAATCCCGACCAGTTATAGAAACTGGAGTTGAAAATCCCGACCAGTTATAAAACTGAATTTAAAAATCCCGACCAGTTATAAAAACTGAATTTGAAAATGCCGACCAGTTATAGAAACTGGATTTGAAAATACTGACCAGTTATAGAAACTGAATTTGAAAATCCCGACCAGTTATAAAAACTGGATTTGAAAATCCCGACTAGTTATAAAACTGGATTTGAAAATCCCGACGAGTTATAGAAACTGAATTTGAAAATCCTGATCAGTTATAACACTGGATTTGAAAATCCCGACCAATTATAAAACTAGATTTGAAAATCCAGACCAGTTATAAAAAATGGATTTGAAAATCCCGACCAGTTATAAAACTGGATTTGAAAATCCCGACCAGTTATAGAAACTGGATTTGAAAACCCTGACCAATTATAAAACTGGATTTGAAAATCCCGACCAGTTATAGAAACTGGATTTAAAAATTCCGACCAGTTATGACACTAGATTTGAAAATCCCGACCAGTTATAACACTGAATTTGAAAATCCCGACCAGTTATAAAAACTGGATTTGAAAATCCCGACCAGTTATAGAAACTGGATTTGAAAATCCTGACCAGTTATAGAAACTGGATTTTAAAATCCCGACCAATTATAGAAACTGGATTTGAAAATCCTAACCAGTTATAGAAACTGGATTTGAAAATCCAGACCAGTTATAAAAACTGGATTTGAAAATCCCGACCAGTTATAGAAACTGGATTTGAAAATCCCGACCAGTTATAGAAACTGGATTTGAAAATATCGACCAATTATAGAAACTAGATTTGAAAATCCCGACCAGTTATAAAACTGGATTTGAAAATCTCGACCAGTTATAGAAACTGGAGTTGAAAATCCCGACCAGTTATAACACTGAATTTGAAAATCCCGACCAGTTATAAAAACTGGATTTGAAAATCCCAACCAGTTATAGAAACTGGATTTGAAAATCCTGACCAGTTATAGAAACTGAATTTGAAAATCCCGACCAGTTATTAAAACTGGATTTGAAAATCCCGACCAGTTATAAAACCGGATTTGAAAATCCCGACGAGTTATAGAAACTGAATTTGAAAATCCTGATCAGTTATAACACTGGATTTGAAAATCCCGACCAATTATAAAACTAGATTTGAAAATCCCGACCAGTTATAAAACTGGATTTGAAAATCCCGACCAGTTATAAAAACTAAAGTTGAAAATGCCGACCAGTTATAGAAACTGGATTTGAAAATCCCGACCAGTTATAGAAACTGGATTTGAAAATCTCGACCAGTTATAGAAACAGGATTTGAAAATCCCGACCAGTTATAGAAACTAGATTTGAAAATCCCGACCATTTATAAAATCTGGAATTGAAAATCCCGACCAGTTATAGAAACTGATTTCAAAATCCCGACCAGTTATAGAAACTGGATTTGAAAATCCCGACCAGTTATAGAAACTGGATTTGAAAATCCCGACCAGTTATAACACTGAATTTGAAAATCCCGACCGGTTATAAAAACTGGATTTGAAAATCCCGACCAGTTATAGAATGTTGATTTGAAAATCCTGACCAGTTATAGAAACTGGATTTGAAAATCCCGACCAGTTATAAAAACTGAATTTGAAAATCTCGACCAGTTATAAAACTGGATTTGAAAATCCCGACCAGTTATAGAAATTAGATTTGAAAATCCTGATCAGTTATAACACTGGATTTGAAAATCCCGACCAATTATAAAACTAGATTTGAAAATCGGGACCTATTATAAAAAATGGATTTGAAAATCCCGACCAGTTATAAATCTGGATTTGAAAATCCCAACCAGTTATAAAACTAGATTTAAAAATCCCGACCAGTTATAGAAACAGCATTTGAAAATCCTGACCAGTTATAAAACTGGATTTGAAAATCCCGACCAGTTATAGAAATTGGATTTGAAAATCCCGACCAGTTATGACACTAGATTTTGAAATCACGACCAGTTATAGAAACTGGATTTGAAAATCCCAACCAGTTATAGAAACTGAATTTGAAAATCCCGACGAGTTATAAAAATTGGATTTGAAAATCCCGACTAGTTATAAAACTGGATTTGAAAATCCCGACGAGTTATAAAACTGGATTTGAAAATCCCGACCAGTTATAGAAACAGCATTTGAAAATCCTGACCAGTTATAAAACTGGATTTGAAAATCCCGACCAGTTATAGAAATTGGATTTGAAAATCCCGACCAGTTATGACACTAGATTTTGAAATCACGACCAGTTATAGAAACTGGATTTGAAAATCCCAACTAGTTATAAAAACTGGATTTGAAAATCCCAACCAGTTATAGAAACTGGATTTCAAAATCCCGACCAGTTATAGAACTGAATTTAAAAATCCCGACCAGTTATAAAACTGAATTTAAAAATCCCGACCAGTTATAAAAACTGAATTTGAAAATCCCGACTAGTTATAGAAACTGGATTTGAAAATCCTGACCAGTTATAGAAACTAAATTTGAAAATCCCGACCTGTTATAAAAACTGGATTTGAAAATCCCGACCAGTTATAAAACTGGATTTGAAAATCCCGACGAGTTATAGAAACTGAATTTGAAAATCCTGATCAGTTATAACACTGGATTTGAAAATCCCGACCAATTATAAAACTAGATTTGAAAATCCAGACCAGTTATAGAAAATGGATTTGAAAATCCCGACTAGTTATAAAACTGGATTTGAAAATCCCGACCAGTTATAGAAACTGGATTTGAAAATCCTGACCAGTTATAAAACTGAATTTGAAAATCCTGACCAGTTATAAAACTGGATTTGAAAATCCCGACCATTTATAGAAACTGGATTTAAAAATTCCGACCAGTTATGACACTAGATTTGAAAATCCCGACCTATTATAGATACTCGATTTGAAAATCCCGAACAGTTATAAAAACTGGAGTTGAAAATCCCGACCAGTTATAGAAACTGGATTTGAAAATCCTGACAGTTATAGAAACTGGATTTGAAAATCTCTAACAGTTATAGAAACTGGATTTGAAAATCCAGACCAGTTATAGAAACTGGATTTGAAAATCCCGACCAGTTATAAAATCTGGAATTGAAAATCCCGACCAGTTATAGAAATTGGATTTCAAAATCCCGACCAGTTATAGATACTGGATTTGATAATCCCGACCAGTTATAAAAACTGGATTTGAAAATCCAGACCAGTTATAACACTGAATTTGAAAATCCCGACCGGTTATAAAAACTGGAATTGAAAATCACGACCAGTTATAGAAATTAGATTTGAAAATCCTGACGAGTTATAAAAACTGGATTTGAAAATCCCGACCAGTTATAAAAACTAGATTTGAAAATACCGACCAGTTATCGAAACTGGATTTGAAAATCCCGACCAGTTATAGAAACTGGATTTGAAAATATCGAACACTTTTAGAAACTAGATTTGAAAATCCCGACCAGTTATAAAACTGGATTTGAAAATCCCGACCAGTTATAGAAACTGGATTTAAAAATCCTCACAAGTTATAAAAACTGGATTTGAAAATCCCAACCAGTTATAGAAACTGGATTTCAAAATCCCGACCAGTTATAGAAACTGGAGTTGAAAATCCCGACCAGTTATAAAACTGAATTTAAAAATCCCGACCAGTTATAAAAACTGAATTTGAAAATCCCGACCAGTTATAGAAACTGGATTTGAAAATACTGACCAGTTATAGAAACTGAATTTGAAAATCCCGACCAGTTATAAAAACTGGATTTGAAAATCCCGACTAGTTATAAAACTGGATTTGAAAATCCCGACGAGTTATAGAAACTGAATTTGAAAATCCTGATCAGTTATAACACTGGATTTGAAAATCCCGACCAATTATAAAACTAGATTTGAAAATCCAGACCAGTTATAAAAAATGGATTTGAAAATCCCGACCAGTTATAAAACTGGATTTGAAAATCCCGACCAGTTATAGAAACTGGATTTGAAAACCCTGATCAGTTATAAAACTGGATTTGAAAATCCCGACCATTTATAGAAACTGGATTTAAAAATTCCGACCAGTTATGACACTAGATTTGAAAATCCCGACCTATTATAGATACTTGATTTGAAAATCCCGAACAGTTATAAAAACTGGAGTTGAAAATCCCGACCAGTTATAGAAACTGGATTTGAAAATCCTGACAGTTATAGAAACTAGATTTGAAAATCTCGAACAGTTATAGAAACTGGATTTGAAAATCCAGACCAGTTATAGAAACTGGATTTGAAAATCCCGACCAGTTATAAAATCTGGAATTGAAAATCCCGACCAGTTATAGAAACTGGATTTCAAAATCCCGACCAGTTATAGATACTGGATTTGAAAATCCCGAACAGTTATAAAAACTGGATTTGAAAATCCAGACCAGTTATAACATTGAATTTGAAAATCCCGACCGGTTATAAAAACTGGATTTGAAAATCACGACCAGTTATAAAAACTTGATTTGAAAATCCTGACCAGTTATAGAAACTGGAGTTGAAAATTCCGACCAGTTATAAAAACTGGATTTGAAAATCCCGACCTGTTATAAAACTGGATTTGAAAATCCCGACCAGTTATAGAAACTGGATTTGAAAATCCTGATCAGTTATAACACTGCATTTGAAAATCCCGACCAATTATAAAACTAGATTTGAAAATCCGGACCTGTTATAGAAACTGGATTTGAAAATCCCGACCAGTTATAAATCTGGATTTGAAAATCCCAACTAGTTATAAAACTATATTTAAAAATCTCGACCAGTTATAGAAACTGCATTTGAAAATCATGACCAGTTATAAAACTGGATTTGAAAATTCCGACTAGTTATAAAACTGGATGTGAAAATCCCGACCAGTTATAGAAACAGCATTTGAAAATCATGACCAGTTATAAAACTGGATTTGAAAATCCCGACCAGTTATAGAAATTGGATTTGAAAATCCCGACCAGTTATGACACTAGATTTTGAAATCACGACCAGTTATAGAAACTGGATTTGAAAATCCCAACCAGTTATAGAAACTGAATTTGAAAATCCCGACCAGTTATAAAAACTGGATTTGAAAATCCCGACTAGTTATAAAACTGGATTTGAAAATCCCGACGAGTTATAGAAACTGAATTTGAAAATCCTGATCAGTTATAACAATGGATTTGAAAATCCCGACCAATTATAAAACTAGATTTGAAAATCCAGACCAGTTATAAAAAATGAATTTGAAAATCCCGACCAGTTACAAAACTGGATTTGAAAATCCCGACCAGTTATAGAAACTGGATTTGAAAATCCTGACCAGTTATAAAACTGGATTTGAAAATCCCGACCAGTTATAGAAACTGGATTTAAAAATTCCGACTAGTTATGACACTAGATTTGAAAATCCCGACCAGTTATAACACTGAATTTGAAAATCCCGACCAGTTATAAAAACTGGATTTGAAAATCCCGACCAGTTATAGAAACTGGATTTGAAAATCCTGACCAGTTATAGAAACTGGATTTTAAAATCCCGACCAATTATAGAAACTGGATTTGAAAATCCTGACCAGTTATAGAAACTGGATTTGAAAATCCCGACCAGTTATAGAAACTGGATTTGAAAATCCCGACCAGTTATAGAAACTGGATTTGAAAATATCGACCAATTATAGAAACTAGATTTGAAAATCCCGACCAGTTATAAAACTGGATTTGAAAATCTCGACCAGTTATAGAAACTGGATTTGAAAATCCCGACCAGTTATAAAAACTGGATTTGAAAATCCCAACCAGTTATAGAAACTGGATTTCAAAATCCCGACCAGTTATAGAAACTGGAGTTGAAAATCCCGACCAGTTATAAAACTGAATTTAAAAATCCCGACCAGTTATAAAAACTGAATTTGAAAATCCCGACTAGTTATAGAAACTGGATTTGAAAATCCTGACCAGTTATAGAAACTAAATTTGAAAATCCCGACCTGTTATAAAAACTGGATTTGAAAATCCCGACCAGTTATAAAACTGGATTTGAAAATCCCGACGAGTTATAGAAACTGAATTTGAAAATCCTGATCAGTTATAACACTGGCTTTGAAAATCCCGACCAATTATAAAACTAGATTTGAAAATCCAGACCAGTTATAGAAAATGGATTTGAAAATCCCGACTAGTTATAAAACTGGATTTGAAAATCCCGACCAGTTATAGAAACTGGATTTGAAAATCCTGACCAGTTATAAAACTGGATTTGAAAATCCCGACCATTTATAGAAACTGGATTTAAAAATTCCGACCAGTTATGACACTAGATTTGAAAATCCCGACCTATTATAGATACTTGATTTGAAAATCCCGAACAGTTATAAAAACTGGAGTTGAAAATCCCGACCAGTTATAGAAACTGGATTTGAAAATCCTGACAGTTATAGAAACTGGATTTGAAAATCTCTAACAGTTATAGAAACTGGATTTGAAAATCCAGACCAGTTATAGAAACTGGATTTGAAAATCCCGACCAGTTATAAAATCTGGAATTGAAAATCCCGACCAGTTATAGAAACTGGATTTCAAAATCCCGACCAGTTATAGATACTGGATTTGATAATCCCGACCAGTTATAAAAACTGGATTTGAAAATCCAGACCAGTTATAACACTGAATTTGAAAATCCCGACCGGTTATAAAAACTGGATTTGAAAATCACGACCAGTTATAGAAATTAGATTTGAAAATCCTGACGAGTTATAAAAACTGGATTTGAAAATCCCGACCAGTTATAAAAACTAGATTTGAAAATACCGACCATCTATCGAAACTGGATTTGAAAATCCCGACCAGTTATAGAAACTGGATTTGAAAATATCGACCACTTTTAGAAACTAGATTTGAAAATCCCGACCAGTTATAAAACTGGATTTGAAAATCCCGACCAGTTATAGAAACTGGATTTAAAAATCCTGACTAGTTATAAAAACTGGATTTGAAAATCCCAACCAGTTATAGAAACTGGATTTCAAAATCCCGACCAGTTATAGAAACTGGAGTTGAAAATCCCGACCAGTTATAAAACTGAATTTAAAAATCCCGACCAGTTATAAAAACTGAATTTGAAAATCCCGACCAGTTATAGAAACTGGATTTGAAAATACTGACCAGTTATAGAAACTGAATTTGAAAATCCCGACCAGTTATAAAAACTGGATTTGAAAATCCCGACTAGTTATAAAACTGGATTTGAAAATCCCGACGAGTTATAGAAACTGAATTTGAAAATCCTGATCAGTTATAACACTGGATTTGAAAATCCCGACCAATTATAAAACTAGATTTGAAAATCCAGACCAGTTATAAAAAATGGATTTGAAAATCCCGACCAGTTATAAAACTGGATTTGAAAATCCCGACCAGTTATAGAAACTGGATTTGAAAACCCTGACCAGTTATAAAACTGGATTTGAAAATCCCGACCAGTTATAGAAACTGGATTTAAAAATTCCGACCAGTTATGACACTAGATTTGAAAATCCCGACCTATTATAGATACTTGATTTGAAAATCCCGAACAGTTATAAAAACTGGAGTTGAAAATCCCGACCAGTTATAGAAACTGGATTTGAAAATCCTGACAGTTATAGAAACTGGATTTGAAAATCTCTAACAGTTATAGAAACTGGATTTGAAAATCCAGACCAGTTATAGAAACTGGATTTGAAAATCCCGACCAGTTATAAAATCTGGAATTGAAAATCCCGACCAGTTATAGAAACTGGATTTCAAAATCCCGACCAGTTATAGATACTGGATTTGATAATCCCGACCAGTTATAAAAACTGGATTTGAAAATCCAGACCAGTTATAACACTGAATTTGAAAATCCCGACCGGTTATAAAAACTGGATTTGAAAATCACGACCAGTTATAGAAATTAGATTTGAAAATCCTGACGAGTTATAAAAACTGGATTTGAAAATCCCGACCAGTTATAAAAACTAGATTTAAAAATACCGACCATCTATCGAAACTGGATTTGAAAATCCCGACCAGTTATAGAAACTGGATTTGAAAATATCGACCACTTTTAGAAACTAGATTTGAAAATCCCGACCAGTTATAAAACTGGATTTGAAAATCCCGACCAGTTATAGAAACTGGATTTAAAAATCCTGACTAGTTATAAAAACTGGATTTGAAAATCCCAACCAGTTATAGAAACTGGATTTCAAAATCCCGACCAGTTATAGAAACTGGAGTTGAAAACCCCGACCAGTTATAAAACTGAATTTAAAAATCCCGACCAGTTATAAAAACTGAATTTGAAAATCCCGACCAGTTATAGAAACTGGATTTGAAAATACTGACCAGTTATAGAAACTGAATTTGAAAATCCCGACCAGTTATAAAAACTGGATTTGAAAATCCCGACTAGTTATAAAACTGGATTTGAAAATCCCGACGAGTTATAGAAACTGAATTTGAAAATCCTGATCAGTTATAACACTGGATTTGAAAATCCCGACCAATTATAAAACTAGATTTGAAAATCCAGACCAGTTATAAAAAATGGATTTGAAAATCCCGACCAGTTATAAAACTGGATTTGAAAATCTTGACCAGTTATAGAAACTGGATTTGAAAACCCTGACCAGTTATAAAACTGGATTTGAAAATCCCGACCAGTTATAGAAACTGGATTTAAAAATTCCGACCAGTTATGACACTAGATTTGAAAATCCCGACCTATTATAGATACTTGATTTGAAAATCCCGAACAGTTATAAAAACTGGAGTTGAAAATCCCGACCAGTTATAGAAACTGGATTTGAAAATCCTGACAGTTATAGAAACTGGATTTGAAAATCTCGAACAGTTATAGAAACTGGATTTGAAAATACAGACCAGTTATAGAAACTGGATTTGAAAATCCCGACCAGTTATAAAATCTGGAATTGAAAATCCCGACCAGTTATAAAATCTGGAATTGAAAATCCCGACCAGTTATAGAAACTGGATTTCAAAATCCCGACCAGTTATAGATACTGGATTTGAAAATCCCGAACAGTTATAAAAACTGGATTTGAAAATCCAGACCAGTTATAACATTGAATTTGAAAATCCCGACCGGTTATAAAAACTGGATTTGAAAATCACGACCAGTTATAAAAACTTGATTTGAAAATCCTGACCAGTTATAGAAACTGGATTTGAAAATTCCGACCAGTTATAAAAACTGGATTTGAAAATCCCGACCTGTTATAAAACTGGATTTGAAAATCCCGACCAGTTATAGAAACTGGATTTGAAAATCCTGATCAGTTATAACACTGCATTTGAAAATCCCGACCAATTATAAAACTAGATTTGAAAATCCGGACCTGTTATAGAAACTGGATTTGAAAATCCCGACCAGTTATAAATCTGGATTTGAAAATCGCAACTAGTTATAAAACTATATTTAAAAATCTCGACCAGTTATAGAAACTGCATTTGAAAATCCTGACCAGTTATAAAACTGGATTTGAAAATCCCGACCAGTTAAAGAAATTGGATTTGAAAATCCCGACCAGTTATGACACTAGATTTGGAAATCACGACCAGTTACAGAAACTGGATTTGAAAATCCCGATCAGTTATAGAAAGTGGATTTGAAAATCCGACCAGTTATAGAAACTGGATTTGAAAATCTCGACCAGTTGTAAAAACTGAATTTTGAAAATCCCGACCAGTTACAAAAACTGGATTTGAAAATCCCGACCAGTTATAAAAACTAGATTTGAAAATCCCGACCAGTTATAGAAACTAGATTTGAAAATCCCGACCAGTTATAGAAACTGGATTTGAAAATCCCGACCAGTTATAAAAACTAGATTTGAAAATCCCGACCAGTTATAAAACTGGATTTCAAAATCCCGACCAGTTATAGAAACTGAATTTGAAAATCCCGACCAGTTATAAAAACTGGATTTGAAAATCCCGACCAGTTATAAAAACTGGATTTCAAAATCCCGACCAGTTATAGAAACTGAATTTGAAAATCCCGACCGGTTATAAAAACTGGATTTGAAAATCCCGACCAGTTATAGAAACTTGATTTGAAAATCCTGACGAGTTATAGAAACTGGATTTGAAAATCCCGACTAGTTATAAAAACTGGATTTGAAAATCCCGACCAGTTATAAAACTGGATTTGAAAATCCCGACCAGTGATAGAAACTGGATTTGAAAATCCTGATCAGTTATAACACTGGATTTGAAAATTCCGACCAATTATAAAACTAGATTTGAAAATCCGGACCAGTTATAGAAACTGGATTTGAAAATCCCGACCAGTTATAAAAACTGGATTTGAAAATCTCGACCAGTTATAAAACTGGATTTGAAAATCCCGACCAGTTATAGAAATTAGATTTGAAAATCCTGACGAGTTATAAAAACTGGATTTGAAAATCCCGACCAGTTATAAAAACTAGATTTGAAAATACCGACCAGTTATCGAAACTGGATTTGAAAATCCCGACCAGTTATAGAAACTGGATTTGAAAATATCGACCACTTTTAGAAACTAGATTTGAAAATCCCGACCAGTTATAAAACTGGATTTGAAAATCCCGACCAGTTATAGAAACTGGATTTAAAAATCCTGACTAGTTATAAAAACTGGATTTGAAAATCCCAACCAGTTATAGAAACTGGATTTCAAAATCCCGACCAGTTATAGAAACTGGAGTTGAAAATCCCGACCAGTTATAAAACTGAATTTAAAAATCCCGACCAGTTATAAAAACTGAATTTGAAAATGCCGACCAGTTATAGAAACTGGATTTGAAAATACTGACCAGTTATAAAAACTGAATTTGAAAATCCCGACCAGTTATAAAAACTGGATTTGAAAATCCCGACTAGTTATAAAACTGGATTTGAAAATCCCGACGAGTTATAGAAACTGAATTTGAAAATCCTGATCAGTTATAACACTGGATTTGAAAATCCCGACCAATTATAAAACTAGATTTGAAAATCCAGACCAGTTATAAAAAATGGATTTGAAAATCCCGACCAGTTATAAAACTGGATTTGAAAATCCCGACCAGTTATAGAAACTGGATTTGAAAACCCTGACCAATTATAAAACTGGATTTGAAAATCCCGACCAGTTATAGAAACTGGATTTAAAAATTCCGACCAGTTATGACACTAGATTTGAAAATCCCGACCAGTTATAACACTGAATTTGAAAATCCCGACCAGTTATAAAAACTGGATTTGAAAATCCCGACCAGTTATAGAAACTGGATTTGAAAATCCTGACCAGTTATAGAAACTGGATTTTAAAATCCCGACCAATTATAGAAACTGGATTTGAAAATCCTAACCAGTTATAGAAACTGGATTTGAAAATCCAGACCAGTTATAAAAACTGGATTTGAAAATCCCGACCAGTTATAGAAACTGGATTTGAAAATCCCGACCAGTTATAGAAACTGGATTTGAAAATATCGACCAATTATAGAAACTAGATTTGAAAATCCCGACCAGTTATAAAACTGGATTTGAAAATCTCGACCAGTTATAGAAACTGGATTTGAAAATCCCGACCAGTTATAAAAACTGGATTTGAAAATCCCAACCAGTTATAGAAACTGGATTTCAAAATCCCGACCAGTTATAGAAACTGGAGTTGAAAATCTTGACCAGTTATAACAATGAATTTGAAAATCCCGACCAGTTATAAAAACTGGATTTGAAAATCCCAACCAGTTATAGAAACTGGATTTGAAAATCCTGACCAGTTATAGAAACTGAATTTGAAAATCCCGACCAGTTATTAAAACTGGATTTGAAAATCCCGACCAGTTATAAAACTGGATTTGAAAATCCCGACGAGGTATAGAAACTGAATTTGAAAATCCTGATCAGTTATAACACTGGATTTGAAAATCCCGACCAATTATAAAACTAGATTTGAAAATCCCGACCAGTTATAAAACTGGATTTGAAAATCCCGACCAGTTATAAAAACTAGAGTTGAAAATGCCGACCAGTTATAGAAACTGGATTTGAAAATCCCGACCAGTTATAGAAACTGGATTTGAAAATCTCGACCAGTTATAGAAACAGGATTTTAAAATCCCGACCAGTTATAGAAACTAGATTTGAAAATCCCGACCATTTATAAAATCTGGAATTGAAAATCCCGACCAGTTATAGAAACTGATTTCAAAATCCCGACCAGTTATAGAAACTGGATTTGAAAATCCCGACCAGTTATAGAAACTGGATTTGAAAATCCCGACCAGTTATAACACTGAATTTGAAAATCCCGACCGGTTATAAAAACTGGATTTGAAAATCCCGACCAGTTATAGAATGTTGATTTGAAAATCCTGACCAGTTATAGAAACTGGATTTGAAAATCCCGACCAGTTATAAAAACTGGATTTGAAAATCTCGACCAGTTATAAAACTGGATTTGAAAATCCCGACCAGTTATAAAAATTAGATTTGAAAATCCTGATCAGTTATAACACTGGATTTGAAAATCCCGACCAATTATAAAACTAGATTTGAAAATCGGGACCTATTATAAAAACTGGATTTGAAAATCCCGACCAGTTATAAATCTGGATTTGAAAATCCCAACCAGTTATAAAACTAGATTTAAAAATCCCGACCAGTTATAGAAACAACATTTGAAAATCCTGACCAGTTATAAAACTGGATTTGAAAATCCCGACCAGTTATAGAAATTGGATTTGAAAATCCCGACCAGTTATGACACTAGATTTTGAAATCACGACCAGTTATAGAAACTGGATTTGAAAATCCCAACCAGTTATAGAAACTGGATTTGAAAATCCCGACCAGTTATAGAAACTGGATTTGAAAATCCCGACCAGTTGTAAAAACTGAATTTTGAAAATCCCGACCAGTTACAAAAACTGGATTTGAAAATCCCGACCAGTTATAAAAACTAGATTTGAAAATCTCGACCAGTTATAGAAACTGGATTTGAAAATCCCGACCAGTTATAGAAACTGGATTTGAAAATCCCGACCAGTTATAGAAACTAGATTTGAAAATCCCAACCAGTTATAAAACTGGATTTGAAAATCCCGACCAGTTATAGAAACTGGATTTGAAAATCCCGACCAGTTATAAAAACTAGATTTGAAAATCCCGACCAGTTATAGAAACTGGATCTCAAAATACCGACCAGTTATAGAAACTGGATTTGAAAATCCCGACCAGTTATAGAAACTAGATTTGAAAATCCCAACCAGTTATAAAACTGGATTTGAAAATCCCGACCAGTTATAGAAACTGGATTTGAAAATCCCGACTAGTTATAAAAACTAGATTTGAAAATCCCGACCAGTTATAGAAACTGGATTTCAAAATACCGACCAGTTATAGAAACTGGATTTGAAAATCCCGACCAGTTATAGAAACTGGATTTGAAAATCCCGACCAGTTATAACACTGAATTTGAAAATCCCGACCAGTTATAAAACTAGATTTGAAAATCCCGACCAGTTATAGAAAATGGATTTGAAAATCCCGACCAGTTATAAAACTGGATTTGAAAATCCCGACCAGTTATAAAATTGGATTTGAAAATCCCGACCAGTTATAAAAACTAGATTTGAAAATACCGACCAGTTATAAAAACTAGATTTGAAAATCCCGACCAGTTATAGAAACTGAATTTGAAAATTCCGACCAGTTATAGAAACTGGATTTGAAAATATCGACCAATTATAGAAACTAGATTTGAAAACCCCGACCAGTTATAGAAACTAGATTTGAAAATCCCAACCAGTTATAGAAACTAGATTTGAAAATACCGACCAGTTATAAAAACTAGATTTGAAAATACCGACCAGTTATAAAAACTAGATTTGAAAATCCCGACCAGTTATAGAAACTGGATTTGAAAATTCCGACCAGTTATAAAAACTGGATTTGAAAATCCCGACCAGTTATAAAACTGGATTTGAAAATCCCGACCAGTTATAGAAACTGGATTTGAAAATCCTGATCAGTTATAACACTGCATTTGAAAATCCCAACCAATTATAAAACTAGATTTGAAAATCCGGACCTGTTATAGAAACTGGATTTGAAAATCCCGACCAGTTATAAATCTGGATTTGAAAATCCCAACCAGTTATAAAACTATATTTAAAAATCCTGACCAGTTATAGAAACTGCATTTGAAAATCCTGACCAGTTATAAAACTGGATTTGAAAATCCCGATCAGTTAAAGAAATTGGATTTGAAAATCCCGACCAGTTATGACACTAGATTTGGAAATCACGACCAGTTATAGAAACTGGATTTGAAAATCCCGATCAGTTATAGAAAGTGGATTTGAAAATCCGACCAGTTATAGAAACTGGATTTGAAAATCCCGACCAGTTGTAAAAACTGAATTTGGAAAATCCCGACCAGTTACAAAAACTGGATTTGAAAATCCCGACTAGTTATAAAAACTAGATTTGAAAATCCCGACCAGTTATAGAAGCTAGATTTGAAAATCCCGACCACTTATAGAAACTGGATTTGAAAATCCCGACCAGTTATAAAAACTAGATTTGAAAATCCCGACCAGTTATAAAACTGGATTTCAAAATCCCGACCAGTTATAGAAACTGAATTTGAAAATCCCGACCAGTTATAAAAACTGGATTTGAAAATCCCGACTAGTTATAAAAACTGGATTTCAAAATCCCGACCAGTTATAGAAACTGAATTTGAAAATCTCGACCGGTTATAAAAACTAGATTTGAAAATCCCGACTAGTTATAGAAACTAGATTTGAAAATCCCGACCAGTTATAGAAACTGGATTTGAAAATCCCGACCAGTTATAAAAACTAGATTTGAAAATCCTGATCAGTTATAACACTGGATTTGAAAATTCCGACCAATTATAAAACTAGATTTGAAAATCCGGACCTGTTATAAAAACTGGATTTGAAAATCCCGACCAGTTATAAAAACTATATTTGAAAATTCCGACCAGTTATCGAAACTGGATTTGAAAATCCCGACCAGTTATAGAAACTGGATTTGAAAATATCGACCACTTTTAGAAACTAGATTTGAAAATCCCGACCAGTTATAAAACTGGATTTGAAAATCGCGACCAGTTATAGAAACTGGATTTAAAAATCCCGACTAGTTATAAAAACTGGATTTGAAAATCCCAACCAGTTATAGAAACTGGATTTCAAAATCCCGACCAGTTATAGAAACTGGAGTTAAAAATCCCGACCAGTTATAAAACTGAATTTAAAAATCCCGACCAGTTATAAAAACTGAATTTGAAAATCCCGACCAGTTATAGAAACTGGATTTGAAAATACTGGCCAGTTATAGAAACTGAATTTGAAAATCCCGACCAGTTATAAAAACTGGATTTGAAAATCCCGACTAGTTATAAAACTGGATTTGAAAATCCCGACGAGTTATAGAAACTGAATTTGAAAATCCTGATCAGTTATAACACTGGATTTGAAAATCCCAACCAATTATAAAACTAGATTTGAAAATCCAGACCAGTTATTAAAAATGGATTTGAAAATCCCGACCAGTTATAAAACTAGATTTGAAAATCCCGACCAGTTATAGAAACTGGATTTGAAAATCCTGACCACTTATAAAACTGGATTTGAAAATCCCGACCAGTTATAGAAACTGGATTTAAAAATTCCGACCAGTTATGACACTAGATTTGAAAATCCCGACCAGTTATAACACTGAATTTGAAAATCCCGACCAGTTATAAAAACTGGATTTGAAAATCCCGACCAGTTATAGAAACTGGATTTGAAAATCCTGACCAGTTATAGAAACTGGATTTTAAAATCCCGACCAATTATAGAAACTGGATTTGAAAATCCTGACCAGTTATAGAAACTGGATTTGAAAATCCCGACTAGTTATAGAAACTGGATTTGAAAATCCCGACCAGTTATAGAAACTGGATTTGAAAATATCGACCAATTATAGAAACTAGATTTGAAAATCCCGACCAGTTATAAAACTGGATTTGAAAATCTCGACCAGTTATAGAAACTGGATTTGAAAATCCCGACCAGTTATAAAAACTGGATTTGAAAATTCCAACCAGTTATAGAAACTGGATTTCAAAATCCCGACCAGTTATAGAAACTGGAGTTGAAAATCCCGACCAGTTATAAAACTGAATTTAAAAATCCCGACCAGTTATAAAAACTGAATTTGAAAATCCCGACTAGTTATAGAAACTGGATTTGAAAATCCTGACCAGTTATAGAAACTGAATTTGAAAATCCCGACCAGTTATAAAAACTGGATTTGAAAATCCCGACCAGTTATAAAACTGGATTTGAAAATCCCGACGAGTTATAGAAACTGAATTTGAAAATCCTGATCAGTTATAACACTGGATTTGAAAATCCCGACCAATTATAAAACTAGATTTGAAAATCCAGACCAGTTATAGAAAATGGATTTGAAAATCCCGACTAGTTATAAAACTGGATTTGAAAATCCCGACCAGTTATAGAAACTGGATTTGAAAATTCTGACCAGTTATAAAACCGGATTTGAAAATCCCGACCAGTTATAGAAACTGGATTTAAAAATTCCGACCAGTTATGACACTAGATTTGAAAATCCCGACCTATTATAGATACTTGATTTGAAAATCCCGAACAGTTATAAAAACTGGAGTTGAAAATCCCGACCAGTTATAGAAACTGGATTTGAAAATCCTGACAGTTATAGAAACTGGATTTGAAAATCTCGAACAGTTATAGAAACTGGATTTGAAAATCCAGACCAGTTATAGAAACTGGATTTGAAAATCCCGACCAGTTATAAAATCTGGAATTGAAAATCCCGACCAGTTATAGAAACTGGATTTGAAAATCCCGACCAGTTATAAAAACTAGATTTGAAAATCCCGACCAGTTATAAAACTGGATTTCAAAATCCTGACCAGTTATAGAAACTGAATTTGAAAATCCCGACCAGTTATAAAAACTGGATTTGAAAATCCCGACCAGTTATAAAAACTGGATTTCAAAATCCCGACCAGTTATAGAAACTGGATTTGAAAATCCTGACCAGTTATAGAAACTGGATTTGAAAATCCCGACTAGTTATAGAAACTGGATTTGAAAATCCCGACCAGTTATAG
This sequence comes from Nuphar pumila, assembly GCF_984573655.1. Lineage (NCBI taxonomy): Eukaryota > Viridiplantae > Streptophyta > Magnoliopsida > Nymphaeales > Nymphaeaceae > Nuphar > Nuphar pumila. The sequence continues at coordinate 71,236,494 of NC_143258.1, forward strand.
AAACTGGATTTGAAAATATCGACCAGTTATAGAAACTGAATTTGAAAATCCCGACCGGTTATAAAAACTAGATTTGAAAATCCCGACCAGTTATAGAAACTAGATTTGAAAATCCCGACCAGTTATAGAAACTGGATTTGAAAATCCCGACCAGTTATAAAAACTGGATTTGAAAATCCTGATCAGTTATAACACTGGATTTGAAAATTCCGACCAATTATAAAACTAGATTTGAAAATCCGGACCTGTTATAGAAACTGGATTTGAAAATCCCGACCAGTTAAAAAACTGGATTTGAAAATCTCAACCAGTTATAAAACTAGATTTTAAAATCCCGACCAGTTATAGAAACTGGATTTGAAAATCCTGACGAGTTATAAAAACTGGATTTGAAAATCCCGACCAGTTATAAAAACTAGATTTGAAATTCCCGACCAGTTATCGAAACTGGATTTGAAAATCCCGACCAGTTATAGAAACTGGATTTGAAAATATCTCCCACATTTAGAAACTAGATTTGAAAATCCCGACCAGTTATAAAACTGGATTTGAAAATCCCGACCAGTTATAGAAACTGTATTTAAAAATCCTGACTAGTTATAAAAACTGGATTTGAAAATCCCAAACAGTTATAGAAACTGGATTTCAAAATCCCGACCAGTTATAGAAACTGGAGTTGAAAATCCCGACCAGTTATAAAACTGAATTTAAAAATCCCGACCAGTTATAAAAACTGAATTTGAAAATCCCGACCAGTTATAGAAACTGAATTTGAAAATACTGACCAGTTATAGAAACTGAATTTGAAAATTCGGACCAGTTATAAAAACTGGATTTGAAAATCCCGACTAGTTATAAAACTGGATTTGAAAATCCCGACGAATTATAGAAACTGAATTTGAAAATCCTGATCAGTTATAACACTGGATTTGAAAATCCCGACCAATTATAAAACTAGATTTGAAAATCCAGACCAGTTATAAAAAATGGATTTGAAAATCCCGACCAGTTATAAAACTGGATTTGAAAATCCCGACCAGTTATAGAAACTGAATTTGAAAATCCTGACCAGTTATAAAACTGGATTTGAAAATCCCGACCAGTTATAGAAACTGAATTTAAAAATTCCGACCAGTTATGACACTAGATTTGAAAATCCCGACCAGTTATAACACTGAATTTGAAAATCCCGAACAGTTATAAAAACTGGATTTGAAAATCCCGACCAGTTATAGAAACTGGATTTGAAAATCCTGACCAGTTTTAGAAATTGGATTTTAAAATCCCGACCAATTATAGAAACTGGATTTGAAAACCTGACCAGTTATAGAAACTGGATTTGAAAATCCCGACCAGTTATAAAAACTAGATTTGAAAATCCCGACCAGTTATAGAAACTGGATTTGAAAATCCCGACCAGTTATAGAAACTGGATTTGAAAATATCGACCAATTATAGAAACTAGATTTGAAAATCCCGATCAGTTATAAAACTGGATTTGAAAATCTCGACCAGTTATAGAAACTGGAGTTGAAAATCCCGACCAGTTATAACACTGAATTTGAAAATCCCGACCAGTTATAAAAACTGGATTTGAAAATCCCAACCAGTTATAGAAACTGGATTTGAAAATCCTGACCAGTTATAGAAACTGAATTTGAAAATCCCGACCAGTTATTAAAACTGGATTTGAAAATCCCGACCAGTTATAAAACCGGATTTGAAAATCCCGACGAGTTATAGAAACTGAATTTGAAAATCCTGATCAGTTATAACACTGGATTTGAAAATCCCGACCAATTATAAAACTAGATTTGAAAATCCCGACCAGTTATAAAACTGGATTTGAAAATCCCGACCAGTTATAAAAACTAAAGTTGAAAATGCCGACCAGTTATAGAAACTGGATTTGAAAATCCCGACCAGTTATAGAAACTGGATTTGAAAATCTCGACCAGTTATAGAAACAGGATTTGAAAATCCCGACCAGTTATAGAAACTAGATTTGAAAATCCCGACCATTTATAAAATCTGGAATTGAAAATCCCGACCAGTTATAGAAACTGATTTCAAAATCCCGACCAGTTATAGAAACTGGATTTGAAAATCCCGACCAGTTATAGAAACTGGATTTGAAAATCCCGACCAGTTATAACACTGAATTTGAAAATCCCGACCGGTTATAAAAACTGGATTTGAAAATCCCGACCAGTTATAGAATGTTGATTTGAAAATCCTGACCAGTTATAGAAACTGGATTTGAAAATCCCGACCAGTTATAAAAACTGAATTTGAAAATCTCGACCAGTTATAAAACTGGATTTGAAAATCCCGACCAGTTATAGAAATTAGATTTGAAAATCCTGATCAGTTATAACACTGGATTTGAAAATCCCGACCAATTATAAAACTAGATTTGAAAATCGGGACCTATTATAAAAAATGGATTTGAAAATCCCGACCAGTTATAAATCTGGATTTGAAAATCCCAACCAGTTATAAAACTAGATTTAAAAATCCCGACCAGTTATAGAAACAGCATTTGAAAATCCTGACCAGTTATAAAACTGGATTTGAAAATCCCGACCAGTTATAGAAATTGGATTTGAAAATCCCGACCAGTTATGACACTAGATTTTGAAATCACGACCAGTTATAGAAACTGGATTTGAAAATCCCAACCAGTTATAGAAACTGAATTTGAAAATCCCGACGAGTTATAAAAATTGGATTTGAAAATCCCGACTAGTTATAAAACTGGATTTGAAAATCCCGACGAGTTATAAAACTGGATTTGAAAATCCCGACCAGTTATAGAAACAGCATTTGAAAATCCTGACCAGTTATAAAACTGGATTTGAAAATCCCGACCAGTTATAGAAATTGGATTTGAAAATCCCGACCAGTTATGACACTAGATTTTGAAATCACGACCAGTTATAGAAACTGGATTTGAAAATCCCAACCAGTTATAAAAACTGGATTTGAAAATCCCAACCAGTTATAGAAACTGGATTTCAAAATCCCGACCAGTTATAGAACTGAATTTAAAAATCCCGACCAGTTATAAAACTGAATTTAAAAATCCCGACCAGTTATAAAAACTGAATTTGAAAATCCCGACTAGTTATAGAAACTGGATTTGAAAATCCTGACCAGTTATAGAAACTAAATTTGAAAATCCCGACCTGTTATAAAAACTGGATTTGAAAATCCCGACCAGTTATAAAACTGGATTTGAAAATCCCGACGAGTTATAGAAACTGAATTTGAAAATCCTGATCAGTTATAACACTGGATTTGAAAATCCCGACCAATTATAAAACTAGATTTGAAAATCCAGACCAGTTATAGAAAATGGATTTGAAAATCCCGACTAGTTATAAAACTGGATTTGAAAATCCCGACCAGTTATAGAAACTGGATTTGAAAATCCTGACCAGTTATAAAACTGGATTTGAAAATCCTGACCAGTTATAAAACTGGATTTGAAAATCCCGACCATTTATAGAAACTGGATTTAAAAATTCCGACCAGTTATGACACTAGATTTGAAAATCCCGACCTATTATAGATACTCGATTTGAAAATCCCGAACAGTTATAAAAACTGGAGTTGAAAATCCCGACCAGTTATAGAAACTGGATTTGAAAATCCTGACAGTTATAGAAACTGGATTTGAAAATCTCTAACAGTTATAGAAACTGGATTTGAAAATCCAGACCAGTTATAGAAACTGGATTTGAAAATCCCGACCAGTTATAAAATCTGGAATTGAAAATCCCGACCAGTTATAGAAATTGGATTTCAAAATCCCGACCAGTTATAGATACTGGATTTGATAATCCCGACCAGTTATAAAAACTGGATTTGAAAATCCAGACCAGTTATAACACTGAATTTGAAAATCCCGACCGGTTATAAAAACTGGATTTGAAAATCACGACCAGTTATAGAAATTAGATTTGAAAATCCTGACGAGTTATAAAAACTGGATTTGAAAATCCCGACCAGTTATAAAAACTAGATTTGAAAATACCGACCAGTTATCGAAACTGGATTTGAAAATCCCGACCAGTTATAGAAACTGGATTTGAAAATATCGAACACTTTTAGAAACTAGATTTGAAAATCCCGACCAGTTATAAAACTGGATTTGAAAATCCCGACCAGTTATAGAAACTGGATTTAAAAATCCTCACTAGTTATAAAAACTGGATTTGAAAATCCCAACCAGTTATAGAAACTGGATTTCAAAATCCCGACCAGTTATAGAAACTGGAGTTGAAAATCCCGACCAGTTATAAAACTGAATTTAAAAATCCCGACCAGTTATAAAAACTGAATTTGAAAATCCCGACCAGTTATAGAAACTGGATTTGAAAATACTGACCAGTTATAGAAACTGAATTTGAAAATCCCGACCAGTTATAAAAACTGGATTTGAAAATCCCGACTAGTTATAAAACTGGATTTGAAAATCCCGACGAGTTATAGAAACTGAATTTGAAAATCCTGATCAGTTATAACACTGGATTTGAAAATCCCGACCAATTATAAAACTAGATTTGAAAATCCAGACCAGTTATAAAAAATGGATTTGAAAATCCCGACCAGTTATAAAACTGGATTTGAAAATCCCGACCAGTTATAGAAACTGGATTTGAAAACCCTGACCAGTTATAAAACTGGATTTGAAAATCCCGACCATTTATAGAAACTGGATTTAAAAATTCCGACCAGTTATGACACTAGATTTGAAAATCCCGACCTATTATAGATACTTGATTTGAAAATCCCGAACAGTTATAAAAACTGGAGTTGAAAATCCCGACCAGTTATAGAAACTGGATTTGAAAATCCTGACAGTTATAGAAACTGGATTTGAAAATCTCGAACAGTTATAGAAACTGGATTTGAAAATCCAGACCAGTTATAGAAACTGGATTTGAAAATCCCGACCAGTTATAAAATCTGGAATTGAAAATCCCGACCAGTTATAGAAACTGGATTTCAAAATCCCGACCAGTTATAGATACTGGATTTGAAAATCCCGAACAGTTATAAAAACTGGATTTGAAAATCCAGACCAGTTATAACATTGAATTTGAAAATCCCGACCGGTTATAAAAACTGGATTTGAAAATCCCGACCAGTTATAGAAACTGGATTTGAAAATCCTGATCAGTTATAACACTGCATTTGAAAATCCCGACCAATTATAAAACTAGATTTGAAAATCCGGACCTGTTATAGAAACTGGATTTGAAAATCCCGACCAGTTATAAATCTGGATTTGAAAATCCCAACTAGTTATAAAACTATATTTAAAAATCTCGACCAGTTATAGAAACTGCATTTGAAAATCATGACCAGTTATAAAACTGGATTTGAAAATTCCGACTAGTTATAAAACTGGATGTGAAAATCCCGACCAGTTATAGAAACAGCATTTGAAAATCATGACCAGTTATAAAACTGGATTTGAAAATCCCGACCAGTTATAGAAATTGGATTTGAAAATCCCGACCAGTTATGACACTAGATTTTGAAATCACGACCAGTTATAGAAACTGGATTTGAAAATCCCAACCAGTTATAGAAACTGAATTTGAAAATCCCGACCAGTTATAAAAACTGGATTTGAAAATCCCGACTAGTTATAAAACTGGATTTGAAAATCCCGACGAGTTATAGAAACTGAATTTGAAAATCCTGATCAGTTATAACACTGGATTTGAAAATCCCGACCAATTATAAAACTAGATTTGAAAATCCAGACCAGTTATAAAAAATGAATTTGAAAATCCCGACCAGTTACAAAACTGGATTTGAAAATCCCGACCAGTTATAGAAACTGGATTTGAAAATCCTGACCAGTTATAAAACTGGATTTGAAAATCCCGACCAGTTATAGAAACTGGATTTAAAAATTCCGACTAGTTATGACACTAGATTTGAAAATCCCGACCAGTTATAACACTGAATTTGAAAATCCCGACCAGTTATAAAAACTGGATTTGAAAATCCCGACCAGTTATAGAAACTGGATTTGAAAATCCTGACCAGTTATAGAAACTGGATTTTAAAATCCCGACCAATTATAGAAACTGGATTTGAAAATCCTGACCAGTTATAGAAACTGGATTTGAAAATCCCGACAAGTTATAGAAACTGGATTTGAAAATCCCGACCAGTTATAGAAACTGGATTTGAAAATATCGACCAATTATAGAAACTAGATTTGAAAATCCCGACCAGTTATAAAACTGGATTTGAAAATCTCGACCAGTTATAGAAACTGGATTTGAAAATCCTTACCAGTTATAAAAACTGGATTTGAAAATCCCAACCAGTTATAGAAACTGGATTTCAAAATCCCGACCAGTTATAGAAACTGGAGTTGAAAATCCCGACCAGTTATAAAACTGAATTTAAAAATCCCGACCAGTTATAAAAACTGAATTTGAAAATCCCGACTAGTTATAGAAACTGGATTTGAAAATCCTGACCAGTTATAGAAACTAAATTTGAAAATCCCGACCTGTTATAAAAACTGGATTTGAAAATCCCGACCAGTTATAAAACTGGATTTGAAAATCCCGACGAGTTATAGAAACTGAATTTGAAAATCCTGATCAGTTATAACACTGGCTTTGAAAATCCCGACCAATTATAAAACTAGATTTGAAAATCCAGACCAGTTATAGAAAATGGATTTGAAAATCCCGACTAGTTATAAAACTGGATTTGAAAATCCCGACCAGTTATAGAAACTGGATTTGAAAATCCTGACCAGTTATAAAACTGGATTTGAAAATCCCGACCATTTATAGAAACTGGATTTAAAAATTCCGACCAGTTATGACACTAGATTTGAAAATCCCGACCTATTATAGATACTTGATTTGAAAATCCCGAACAGTTATAAAAACTGGAGTTGAAAATCCCGACCAGTTATAGAAACTGGATTTGAAAATCCTGACAGTTATAGAAACTGGATTTGAAAATCTCTAACAGTTATAGAAACTGGATTTGAAAATCCAGACCAGTTATAGAAACTGGATTTGAAAATCCCGACCAGTTATAAAATCTGGAATTGAAAATCCCGACCAGTTATAGAAACTGGATTTCAAAATCCCGACCAGTTATAGATACTGGATTTGATAATCCCGACCAGTTATAAAAACTGGATTTGAAAATCCAGACCAGTTATAACACTGAATTTGAAAATCCCGACCGGTTATAAAAACTGGATTCGAAAATCACGACCAGTTATAGAAATTAGATTTGAAAATCCTGACGAGTTATAAAAACTGGATTTGAAAATCCCGACCAGTTATAAAAACTAGATTTGAAAATACCGACCATCTATCGAAACTGGATTTGAAAATCCCGACCAGTTATAGAAACTGGATTTGAAAATATCGACCACTTTTAGAAACTAGATTTGAAAATCCCGACCAGTTATAAAACTGGATTTGAAAATCCCGACCAGTTATAGAAACTGGATTTAAAAATCCTGACTAGTTATAAAAACTGGATTTGAAAATCCCAACCAGTTATAGAAACTGGATTTCAAAATCCCGACCAGTTATAGAAACTGGAGTTGAAAATCCCGACCAGTTATAAAACTGAATTTAAAAATCCCGACCAGTTATAAAAACTGAATTTGAAAATCCCGACCAGTTATAGAAACTGGATTTGAAAATACTGACCAGTTATAGAAACTGAATTTGAAAATCCCGACCAGTTATAAAAACTGGATTTGAAAATCCCGACTAGTTATAAAACTGGATTTGAAAATCCCGACGAGTTATAGAAACTGAATTTGAAAATCCTGATCAGTTATAACACTGGATTTGAAAATCCCGACCAATTATAAAACTAGATTTGAAAATCCAGACCAGTTATAAAAAATGGATTTGAAAATCCCGACCAGTTATAAAACTGGATTTGAAAATCCCGACCAGTTATAGAAACTGGATTTGAAAACCCTGACCAGTTATAAAACTGGATTTGAAAATCCCGACCAGTTATAGAAACTGGATTTAAAAATTCCGACCAGTTATGACACTAGATTTGAAAATCCCGACCTATTATAGATACTTGATTTGAAAATCCCGAACAGTTATAAAAACTGGAGTTGAAAATCCCGACCAGTTATAGAAACTGGATTTGAAAATCCTGACAGTTATAGAAACTGGATTTGAAAATCTCTAACAGTTATAGAAACTGGATTTGAAAATCCAGACCAGTTATAGAAACTGGATTTGAAAATCCCGACCAGTTATAAAATCTGGAATTGAAAATCCCGACCAGTTATAGAAACTGGATTTCAAAATCCCGACCAGTTATAGATACTGGATTTGATAATCCCGACCAGTTATAAAAACTGGATTTGAAAATCCAGACCAGTTATAACACTGAATTTGAAAATCCCGACCGGTTATAAAAACTGGATTTGAAAATCACGACCAGTTATAGAAATTAGATTTGAAAATCCTGACGAGTTATAAAAACTGGATTTGAAAATCCCGACCAGTTATAAAAACTAGATTTAAAAATACCGACCATCTATCGAAACTGGATTTGAAAATCCCGACCAGTTATAGAAACTGGATTTGAAAATATCGACCACTTTTAGAAACTAGATTTGAAAATCCCGACCAGTTATAAAACTGGATTTGAAAATCCCGACCAGTTATAGAAACTGGATTTAAAAATCCTGACTAGTTATAAAAACTGGATTTGAAAATCCCAACCAGTTATAGAAACTGGATTTCAAAATCCCGACCAGTTATAGAAACTGGAGTTGAAAATCCCGACCAGTTATAAAACTGAATTTAAAAATCCCGACCAGTTATAAAAACTGAATTTGAAAATCCCGACCAGTTATAGAAACTGGATTTGAAAATACTGACCAGTTATAGAAACTGAATTTGAAAATCCCGACCAGTTATAAAAACTGGATTTGAAAATCCCGACTAGTTATAAAACTGGATTTGAAAATCCCGACGAGTTATAGAAACTGAATTTGAAAATCCTGATCAGTTATAACACTGGATTTGAAAATCCCGACCAATTATAAAACTAGATTTGAAAATCCAGACCAGTTATAAAAAATGGATTTGAAAATCCCGACCAGTTATAAAACTGGATTTGAAAATCCCGACCAGTTATAGAAACTGGATTTGAAAACCCTGACCAGTTATAAAACTGGATTTGAAAATCCCGACCAGTTATAGAAACTGGATTTAAAAATTCCGACCAGTTATGACACTAGATTTGAAAATCCCGACCTATTATAGATACTTGATTTGAAAATCCCGAACAGTTATAAAAACTGGAGTTGAAAATCCCGACCAGTTATAGAAACTGGATTTAAAAATCCTGACAGTTATAGAAACTGGATTTGAAAATCTCGAACAGTTATAGAAACTGGATTTGAAAATACAGACCAGTTATAGAAACTGGATTTGAAAATCCCGACCAGTTATAAAATCTGGAATTGAAAATCCCGACCAGTTATAGAAACTGGATTTCAAAATCCCGACCAGTTATAGATACTGGATTTGAAAATCCCGAACAGTTATAAAAACTGGATTTGAAAATCCAGACCAGTTATAACATTGAATTTGAAAATCCCGACCGGTTATAAAAACTGGATTTGAAAATCACGACCAGTTATAAAAACTTGATTTGAAAATCCTGACCAGTTATAGAAACTGGATTTGAAAATTCCGACCAGTTATAAAAACTGGATTTGAAAATCCCGACCTGTTATAAAACTGGATTTGAAAATCCCGACCAGTTATAGAAACTGGATTTGAAAATCCTGATCAGTTATAACACTGCATTTGAAAATCCCGACCAATTATAAAACTAGATTTGAAAATCCGGACCTGTTATAGAAACTGGATTTGAAAATCCCGACCAGTTATAAATCTGGATTTGAAAATCGCAACTAGTTATAAAACTATATTTAAAAATCTCGACCAGTTATAGAAACTGCATTTGAAAATCCTGACCAGTTATAAAACTGGATTTGAAAATCCCGACCAGTTAAAGAAATTGGATTTGAAAATCCCGACCAGTTATGACACTAGATTTGGAAATCACGACCAGTTACAGAAACTGGATTTGAAAATCCCGATCAGTTATAGAAAGTGGATTTGAAAATCCGACCAGTTATAGAAACTGGATTTGAAAATCTCGACCAGTTGTAAAAACTGAATTTTGAAAATCCCGACCAGTTACAAAAACTGGATTTGAAAATCCCGACCAGTTATAAAAACTAAATTTGAAAATCCCGACCAGTTATAGAAACTAGATTTGAAAATCCCGACCAGTTATAGAAACTGGATTTGAAAATCCCGACCAGTTATAAAAACTAGATTTGAAAATCCCGACCAGTTATAAAACTGGATTTCAAAATCCCGACCAGTTATAGAAACTGAATTTGAAAATCCCGACCAGTTATAAAAACTAGATTTGAAAATCCCGACCAGTTATAAAAACTGGATTTCAAAATCCCGACCAGTTATAGAAACTGAATTTGAAAATCCCGACCGGTTATAAAAACTGGATTTGAAAATCCCGACCAGTTATAGAAACTTGATTTGAAAATCCTGACGAGTTATAGAAACTGGATTTGAAAATCCCGACTAGTTATAAAAACTGGATTTGAAAATCCCGACCAGTTATAAAACTGGATTTGAAAATCCCGACCAGTGATAGAAACTGGATTTGAAAATCCTGATCAGTTATAACACTGGATTTGAAAATTCCGACCAATTATAAAACTAGATTTGAAAATCCGGACCAGTTATAGAAACTGGATTTGAAAATCCCGACCAGTTATAAAAACTGGATTTGAAAATCTCGACCAGTTATAAAACTGGATTTGAAAATCCCGACCAGTTATAGAAATTAGATTTGAAAATCCTGACGAGTTATAAAAACTGGATTTGAAAATCCCGACCTGTTATAAAAACTAGATTTGAAAATACCGACCAGTTATCGAAACTGGATTTGAAAATCCCGACCAGTTATAGAAACTGGATTTGAAAATATCGACCACTTTTAGAAACTAGATTTGAAAATCCCGACCAGTTATAAAACTGGATTTGAAAATCCCGACCAGTTATAGAAACTGGATTTAAAAATCCTGACTAGTTATAAAAACTGGATTTGAAAATCCCAACCAGTTATAGAAACTGGATTTCAAAATCCCGACCAGTTATAGAAACTGGAGTTGAAAATCCCGACCAGTTATAAAACTGAATTTAAAAATCCCGACCAGTTATAAAAACTGAATTTGAAAATGCCGACCAGTTATAGAAACTGGATTTGAAAATACTGACCAGTTATAGAAACTGAATTTGAAAATCCCGACCAGTTATAAAAACTGGATTTGAAAATCCCGACTAGTTATAAAACTGGATTTGAAAATCCCGACGAGTTATAGAAACTGAATTTGAAAATCCTGATCAGTTATAACACTGGATTTGAAAATCCCGACCAATTATAAAACTAGATTTGAAAATCCAGACCAGTTATAAAAAATGGATTTGAAAATCCCGACCAGTTATAAAACTGGATTTGAAAATCCCGACCAGTTATAGAAACTGGATTTGAAAACCCTGACCAGTTATAAAACTGGATTTGAAAATCCCGACCAGTTATAGAAACTGGATTTAAAAATTCCGACCAGTTATGACACTAGATTTGAAAATCCCGACCAGTTATAACACTGAATTTGAAAATCCCGACCAGTTATAAAAACTGGATTTGAAAATCCCGACCAGTTATAGAAACTGGATTTGAAAATCCTGACCAGTTATAGAAACTGGATTTTAAAATCCCGACCAATTATAGAAACTGGATTTGAAAATCCTAACCAGTTATAGAAACTGGATTTGAAAATCCAGACCAGTTATAAAAACTGGATTTGAAAATCCCGACCAGTTATAGAAACTGGATTTGAAAATCCCGACCAGTTATAGAAACTGGATTTGAAAATATCGACCAATTATAGAAACTAGATTTGAAAATCCCGACCAGTTATAAAACTGGATTTGAAAATCTCGACCAGTTATAGAAACTGGATTTGAAAATCCCGACCAGTTATAAAAACTGGATTTGAAAATCCCAACCAGTTATAGAAACTGGATTTCAAAATCCCGACCAGTTATAGAAACTGGAGTTGAAAATCTTGACCAGTTATAACAATGAATTTGAAAATCCCGACCAGTTATAAAAACTGGATTTGAAAATCCCAACCAGTTATAGAAACTGGATTTGAAAATCCTGACCAGTTATAGAAACTGAATTTGAAAATCCCGACCAGTTATTAAAACTGGATTTGAAAATCCCGACCAGTTATAAAACTGGATTTGAAAATCCCGACGAGGTATAGAAACTGAATTTGAAAATCCTGATCAGTTATAACACTGGATTTGAAAATCCCGACCAATTATAAAACTAGATTTGAAAATCCCGACCAGTTATAAAACTGGATTTGAAAATCCCGACCAGTTATAAAAACTAGAGTTGAAAATGCCGACCAGTTATAGAAACTGGATTTGAAAATCCCGACCAGTTATAGAAACTGGATTTGAAAATCTCGACCAGTTATAGAAACAGGATTTTAAAATCCCGACCAGTTATAGAAACTAGATTTGAAAATCCCGACCATTTATAAAATCTGGAATTGAAAATCCCGACCAGTTATAGAAACTGATTTCAAAATCCCGACCAGTTATAGAAACTGGATTTGAAAATCCCGACCAGTTATAGAAACTGGATTTGAAAATCCCGACCAGTTATAACACTGAATTTGAAAATCCCGACCGGTTATAAAAACTGGATTTGAAAATCCCGACCAGTTATAGAATGTTGATTTGAAAATCCTGACCAGTTATAGAAACTGGATTTGAAAATCCCGACCAGTTATAAAAACTGGATTTGAAAATCTCGACCAGTTATAAAACTGGATTTGAAAATCCCGACCAGTTATAAAAATTAGATTTGAAAATCCTGATCAGTTATAACACTGGATTTGAAAATCCCGACCAATTATAAAACTAGATTTGAAAATCGGGACCTATTATAAAAACTGGATTTGAAAATCCCGACCAGTTATAAATCTGGATTTGAAAATCCCAACCAGTTATAAAACTAGATTTAAAAATCCCGACCAGTTATAGAAACAACATTTGAAAATCCTGACCAGTTATAAAACTGGATTTGAAAATCCCGACCAGTTATAGAAATTGGATTTGAAAATCCCGACCAGTTATGACACTAGATTTTGAAATCACGACCAGTTATAGAAACTGGATTTGAAAATCCCAACCAGTTATAGAAACTGGATTTGAAAATCCCGACCAGTTATAGAAACTGGATTTGAAAATCCCGACCAGTTGTAAAAACTGAATTTTGAAAATCCCGACCAGTTACAAAAACTGGATTTGAAAATCCCGACCAGTTATAAAAACTAGATTTGAAAATCTCGACCAGTTATAGAAACTGGATTTGAAAATCCCGACCAGTTATAGAAACTGGATTTGAAAATCCCGACCAGTTATAGAAACTAGATTTGAAAATCCCAACCAGTTATAAAACTGGATTTGAAAATCCCGACCAGTTATAGAAACTGGATTTGAAAATCCCGACCAGTTATAAAAACTAGATTTGAAAATCCCGACCAGTTATAGAAACTGGATCTCAAAATACCGACCAGTTATAGAAACTGGATTTGAAAATCCCGACCAGTTATAGAAACTAGATTTGAAAATCCCAACCAGTTATAAAACTGGATTTGAAAATCCCGACCAGTTATAGAAACTGGATTTGAAAATCCCGACTAGTTATAAAAACTAGATTTGAAAATCCCGACCAGTTATAGAAACTGGATTTCAAAATACCGACCAGTTATAGAAACTGGATTTGAAAATCCCGACCAGTTATAGAAACTGGATTTGAAAATCCCGACCAGTTATAACACTGAATTTGAAAATCCCGACCAGTTATAAAACTAGATTTGAAAATCCCGACCAGTTATAGAAAATGGATTTGAAAATCCCGACCAGTTATAAAACTGGATTTGAAAATCCCGACCAGTTATAAAATTGGATTTGAAAATCCCGACCAGTTATAAAAACTAGATTTGAAAATACCGACCAGTTATAAAAACTAGATTTGAAAATCCCGACCAGTTATAGAAACTGGATTTGAAAATTCCGACCAGTTATAGAAACTGGATTTGAAAATATCGACCAATTATAGAAACTAGATTTGAAAATCCTGACCAGTTATAAAAACTACATTTGAAAATCCCGACCAGTTATAAAAACTAGATTTGAAAATCCCGACCAGTTATAGAAACTGGATTTGAAAATCACGACCAGTTATAGAAACTGGATTTGAAATATCGACCAATTATAGAAACTAGATTTGAAAATCCCGACCAGTTATAAAACTGGATTTGAAAATCTCGACCAGTTATAGAAACTGGATTTGAAAATCCCGACCAGTTATTAAAACTGGATTTGAAAATCCCAACCAGTTATAGAAACTGGATTTCAAAATCCCGACCAGTTATAGAAACTGGAGTTGAAAATCCCGACCAGTTATAACACTGAATTTGAAAATCCCGACCAGTTATAAAAACTGGATTTTAAAATCCCAACCAGTTATAGAAACTGGATTTGAAAATCCTGACCAGTTATAGAAACTGAATTTGAAAATCCCGACCAGTTATAAAAACTGGATTTGAAAATCTCGACCAGTTATAAAACTGGATTTGAAAATCCCAACCAGTTATAAAACTAGATTTAAAAATCCCGACCAGTTATAGAAACAACATTTGAAAATCCTGACCAGTTATAAAACTGGATTTGAAAATCCCGACCAGTTATAGAAATTGGATTTGAAAATCCCGACCAGTTATGACACTAGATTTTGAAATCACGACCAGTTATAGAAACTGGATTTGAAAATCCCAACCAGTTATAGAAACTGGATTTGAAAATCCCGACCAGTTATAGAAACTGGATTTGAAAATCCCGACCAGTTGTAAAAACTGAATTTTGAAAATCCCGACCAGTTACAAAAACTGGATTTGAAAATCCCGACCAGTTATAAAAACTAGATTTGAAAATCTCGACCAGTTATAGAAACTGGATTTGAAAATCCCGACCAGTTATAGAAACTGGATTTGAAAATCCCGACCAGTTATAGAAACTAGATTTGAAAATCCCAACCAGTTATAAAACTGGATTTGAAAATCCCGACCAGTTATAGAAACTGGATTTGAAAATCCCGACCAGTTATAAAAACTAGATTTGAAAATCCCGACCAGTTATAGAAACTGGATTTCAAAATACCGACCAGTTATAGAAACTGGATTTGAAAATCCCGACCAGTTATAGAAACTGGATTTGAAAATCCCGACCAGTTATAACACTGAATTTGAAAATCCCGACCAGTTATAAAACTAGATTTGAAAATACCGACCAGTTATAGAAAATGGATTTGAAAATCCCGACCAGTTATAAAACTGGATTTGAAAATCCCGACCAGTTATAAAACTGGATTTGAAAATCCCGACCAGTTATAAAAACTAGATTTGAAAATACCGACCAGTTATAAAAACTAGATTTGAAAATCCCGACCAGTTATAGAAACTGGATTTGAAAATCCCGACCAGTTATAGAAACTGGATTTGAAAATATCGACCAATTATAGAAACTAGATTTGAAAATCCCGACCAGTTATAAAAACTAGATTTGAAAATCCCGACCAGTTATAAAAACTAGATTTGAAAATCCCGACCAGTTATAGAAACTGGATTTGAAAATCACGACCAGTTATAGAAACTGGATTTGAAATATCGACCAATTATAGAAACTAGATTTGAAAATCCCGACCAGTTATAAAACTGGATTTGAAAATCTCGACCAGTTATAGAAACTGGATTTGAAAATCCCGACCAGTTATAAAAACTGAATTTGAAAATCCCAACCAGTTATAGAAACTGGATTTCAAAATCCCGACCAGTTATAGAAACTGGAGTTGAAAATCCCGACCAGTTATAACACTGAATTTGAAAATCCCGACCAGTTATAAAAACTGGATTTGAAAATCCCAACCAGTTATAGAAACTGGATTTGAAAATCCTGACCAGTTATAGAAACTGAATTTGAAAATCCCGACCAGTTAGTAAAACTGGATTTGAAAATCCCGACCTGTTATAAAACTGGATTTGAAAATCCCGACGAGTTATAGAAACTGAATTTGAAAATCCTGATCAATTATAACACTGGATTTGAAAATCCCGACCAATTATAAAACTAGATTTGAAAATCCCGACCAGTTATAAAACTGGATTTGAAAATCCCGACCAGTTATAAAAACTAGAGTTGAAAATGCTGACCAGTTATAGAAACTGGATTTGAAAATCTCGACCAGTTATAGAAACTGGATTTGAAAATCTCGACCAGTTATAGAAACAGGATTTGAAAATCCCGACCAGTTATAGAAACTAGATTTGAAAATCCCGACCATTTATAAAATCTGGAATTGAAAATCCCGACCAGTTATAAAATCTGGAATTGAAAATCCCGACCAGTTATAGAAACTGATTTCAAAATCCCGACCAGTTATAGAAACTGGATTTGAAAATCCCGCCAGTTATAGAAACTGGATTTGAAAATCCCGACCAGTTATAACACTGAATTTGAAAATCCCGACCGGTTATAAAAACTGGATTTTAAAATCCCGACCAGTTATAGAATATTGATTTGAAAATCCTGACCAGTTATAGAAACTGGATTTGAAAATCCCGACCAGTTATAAAAACTGGATTTGAAAATCTCGACCAGTTATAAAACTGGATTTGAAAATCCCGACCAGTAATAGAAATTAGCTTTGAAAATCCTGATCAGTTATAACACTGATTTGAAAATCCCGACCAATTATAAAACTAGATTTGAAAATCGGGACCTATTATAAAAACTGGATTTGAAAATCCCGACCAGTTATAAATCTGGATTTGAAAATCCCAACCAGTTATAAAACTAGATTTAAAAATCCCGACCAGTTATAGAAACAACATTTGAAAATCCTGACCAGTTATAAAACTGGATTTGAAAATCCCGACCAGTTATAGAAATTGGATTTGAAAATCCCGACCAGTTATGACACTAGATTTTGAAATCACGACCAGTTATAGAAACTGGATTTGAAAATCCCAACCAGTTATAGAAACTGGATTTGAAAATCCCGACCAGTTATAGAAACTGGATTTGAAAATTCCGACCAGTTGTAAAAACTGAATTTTGAAAATCCCGACCAGTTACAAAAACTGGATTTGAAAATCCCGACCAGTTATAAAAACTAGATTTGAAAATCTCGACCAGTTATAGAAACTGGATTTGAAAATCCCGACCAGTTATAGAAACTGAATTTGAAAATCCCGACCAGTTATAGAAACTAGATTTGAAAATCCCGACCAGTTATAAAACTGGATTTGAAAATCCCGACCAGTTATACAAACTGGATTTGAAAATCTCGACCAGTTATAAAAACTGGATTTGAAAATCCCGACCAGTTATAGAAACTGGATTTCAAAATACCGACCAGTTATAGAAACTGGATTTGAAAATCCCGACCAGTTATAGAAACTGGATTTGAAAATCCCGACCAGTTATAACACTGAATTTGAAAATCCCGACTAGTTATGAAAACTGGATTTGAAAATCCCGACCAGTTATAGAAACTGGATTTGAAAATCCTGACCTGTTATAGAAACTGAATTTGAAAATCCTGACCAGTTATGAAAACTGGATTTGAAAATCCCGACCAGTTATAAAACTGGATTTGAAAATCCCGACGAGTTATAGAAACTAAATTTGAAAATCCTGATCAGTTATAACACTGGATTTGAAAATCCCGACCAATTATAAAACTAGATTTGAAAATCCCGACCAGTTATAGCAAATGGATTTGAAAATCCCGACCAGTTATAAAATTGGATTTGAAAATCCCGACCAGTTATGACACTAGATTTGAAAATCCCGACCAGTTATAGAAACTGGATTTGAAAATCCCGACCAGTTATAAAAACTAGATTTGAAAATTCAGACCAGTTATTGAAACTGGATTTGAAAATCCTGACCAGTTATAGAAATTGGATTTTAAAATCCCGACCAATTATAGAAACTGGATTTGAAAATCCTGACCAGTTATAGAAACTGGATTTGAAAATCCCGACCAGTTATAAAAACTAGACTTGAAAATCCCGATCAGTTATAGAAACTGGATTTGAAATTCCCGACCAGTTATAGAAACTGGATTTGAAAATATCGACCAGTTATAGAAACTAGATTTGAAAATCCCAACCAGTTATAAAACTGGATTTGAAAATCCCGACCAGTTATAGAAACTGGATTTTAAAATCCCGACCAGTTATAAAAACTGGATTTGAAAATGCCAACCAGTTATAGAAACTGGATTTCAAAATCCCTACCAGTTATAGAAACTGGAGTTGAAAATCCCGACCAGTTATAAAAACTGAATTTGAAAATCCCGACCAGTTATAAAACTGGATTTGAAAATCCTGACTAGTTATAGAAACTGAATTTGAAAATCCTGACCAGTTATAAAAACTGGATTTGAAAGTCCCGACCAGTTATAAAAACTGGATTTGAAAATCCCGACCAGTTATAGAAACTGGATTTGAAAATCCTGACCAGTTATAGAAATTGAGTTTGAAAATCCTGACCAGTTATGAAAACTGGATTTGAAAATCCCGACCAGTTATAAAACTGGATTTGAAAATCCCGACGAGTTATAGAAACTAAATTTGAAAATCCTGATCAGTTATAACACTGGATTTGAAAATTCCGACCAATTATAAAACTAGTTTTGAAAATCCCGACCAGTTATAGCAAATGGATTTGAAAATCCCGACCAGTTATAAAACTGGATTTGAAAATCCCGACCAGTTATGACACTAGATTTGAAAATCCCGACCAGTTATAAAAACTGGATTTGAAAATCCCGACCAGTTATAGAAACTGGATTTTAAAATCCCGACCAATTATAGGAACTGGATTTGAAAATCCTGACCAGTTATAGAAACTGGATTTGAAAATCCCGACCAGTTATAAAAACTAGATTTGAAAATCCCGACCAGTTATAACACTGAATTTGAAAATCCCGACCAGTTATAAAACTAGATTTGAAAATACCGACCAGTTATAGAAAATGGATTTGAAAATCCCGACCAGTTATAAAACTGGATTTGAAAATCCCGACCAGTTATAAAACTGGATTTGAAAATCCCGACCAGTTATAAAAACTAGATTTGAAAATACCGACCAGTTATAAAAACTAGATTTGAAAATCCCGACCAGTTATAGAAACTGGATTTGAAAATCCCGACCAGTTATAGAAACTGGATTTGAAAATATCGACCAATTATAGAAACTAGATTTGAAAATCCCGACCAGTTATAAAAACTAGATTTGAAAATCCCGACCAGTTATAAAAACTAGATTTGAAAATCCCGACCAGTTATAGAAACTGGATTTGAAAATCACGACCAGTTATAGAAACTGGATTTGAAATATCGACCAATTATAGAAACTAGATTTGAAAATCCCGACCAGTTATAAAACTGGATTTGAAAATCTCGACCAGTTATAGAAACTGGATTTGAAAATCCCGACCAGTTATAAAAACTGAATTTGAAAATCCCAACCAGTTATAGAAACTGGATTTCAAAATCCCGACCAGTTATAGAAACTGGAGTTGAAAATCCCGACCAGTTATAACACTGAATTTGAAAATCCCGACCAGTTATAAAAACTGGATTTGAAAATCCCAACCAGTTATAGAAACTGGATTTGAAAATCCTGACCAGTTATAGAAACTGAATTTGAAAATCCCGACCAGTTAGTAAAACTGGATTTGAAAATCCCGACCTGTTATAAAACTGGATTTGAAAATCCCGACGAGTTATAGAAACTGAATTTGAAAATCCTGATCAATTATAACACTGGATTTGAAAATCCCGACCAATTATAAAACTAGATTTGAAAATCCCGACCAGTTATAAAACTGGATTTGAAAATCCCGACCAGTTATAAAAACTAGAGTTGAAAATGCTGACCAGTTATAGAAACTGGATTTGAAAATCTCGACCAGTTATAGAAACTGGATTTGAAAATCTCGACCAGTTATAGAAACAGGATTTGAAAATCCCGACCAGTTATAGAAACTAGATTTGAAAATCCCGACCATTTATAAAATCTGGAATTGAAAATCCCGACCAGTTATAAAATCTGGAATTGAAAATCCCGACCAGTTATAGAAACTGATTTCAAAATCCCGACCAGTTATAGAAACTGGATTTGAAAATCCCGCCAGTTATAGAAACTGGATTTGAAAATCCCGACCAGTTATAACACTGAATTTGAAAATCCCGACCGGTTATAAAAACTGGATTTTAAAATCCCGACCAGTTATAGAATATTGATTTGAAAATCCTGACCAGTTATAGAAACTGGATTTGAAAATCCCGACCAGTTATAAAAACTGGATTTGAAAATCTCGACCAGTTATAAAACTGGATTTGAAAATCCCGACCAGTAATAGAAATTAGCTTTGAAAATCCTGATCAGTTATAACACTGATTTGAAAATCCCGACCAATTATAAAACTAGATTTGAAAATCGGGACCTATTATAAAAACTGGATTTGAAAATCCCGACCAGTTATAAATCTGGATTTGAAAATCCCAACCAGTTATAAAACTAGATTTAAAAATCCCGACCAGTTATAGAAACAACATTTGAAAATCCTGACCAGTTATAAAACTGGATTTGAAAATCCCGACCAGTTATAGAAATTGGATTTGAAAATCCCGACCAGTTATGACACTAGATTTTGAAATCACGACCAGTTATAGAAACTGGATTTGAAAATCCCAACCAGTTATAGAAACTGGATTTGAAAATCCCGACCAGTTATAGAAACTGGATTTGAAAATTCCGACCAGTTGTAAAAACTGAATTTTGAAAATCCCGACCAGTTACAAAAACTGGATTTGAAAATCCCGACCAGTTATAAAAACTAGATTTGAAAATCTCGACCAGTTATAGAAACTGGATTTGAAAATCCCGACCAGTTATAGAAACTGAATTTGAAAATCCCGACCAGTTATAGAAACTAGATTTGAAAATCCCGACCAGTTATAAAACTGGATTTGAAAATCCCGACCAGTTATACAAACTGGATTTGAAAATCTCGACCAGTTATAAAAACTGGATTTGAAAATCCCGACCAGTTATAGAAACTGGATTTCAAAATACCGACCAGTTATAGAAACTGGATTTGAAAATCCCGACCAGTTATAGAAACTGGATTTGAAAATCCCGACCAGTTATAACACTGAATTTGAAAATCCCGACTAGTTATGAAAACTGGATTTGAAAATCCCGACCAGTTATAGAAACTGGATTTGAAAATCCTGACCTGTTATAGAAACTGAATTTGAAAATCCTGACCAGTTATGAAAACTGGATTTGAAAATCCCGACCAGTTATAAAACTGGATTTGAAAATCCCGACGAGTTATAGAAACTAAATTTGAAAATCCTGATCAGTTATAACACTGGATTTGAAAATCCCGACCAATTATAAAACTAGATTTGAAAATCCCGACCAGTTATAGCAAATGGATTTGAAAATCCCGACCAGTTATAAAATTGGATTTGAAAATCCCGACCAGTTATGACACTAGATTTGAAAATCCCGACCAGTTATAGAAACTGGATTTGAAAATCCCGACCAGTTATAAAAACTAGATTTGAAAATTCAGACCAGTTATTGAAACTGGATTTGAAAATCCTGACCAGTTATAGAAATTGGATTTTAAAATCCCGACCAATTATAGAAACTGGATTTGAAAATCCTGACCAGTTATAGAAACTGGATTTGAAAATCCCGACCAGTTATAAAAACTAGACTTGAAAATCCCGATCAGTTATAGAAACTGGATTTGAAATTCCCGACCAGTTATAGAAACTGGATTTGAAAATATCGACCAGTTATAGAAACTAGATTTGAAAATCCCAACCAGTTATAAAACTGGATTTGAAAATCCCGACCAGTTATAGAAACTGGATTTTAAAATCCCGACCAGTTATAAAAACTGGATTTGAAAATGCCAACCAGTTATAGAAACTGGATTTCAAAATCCCTACCAGTTATAGAAACTGGAGTTGAAAATCCCGACCAGTTATAAAAACTGAATTTGAAAATCCCGACCAGTTATAAAACTGGATTTGAAAATCCTGACTAGTTATAGAAACTGAATTTGAAAATCCTGACCAGTTATAAAAACTGGATTTGAAAGTCCCGACCAGTTATAAAAACTGGATTTGAAAATCCCGACCAGTTATAGAAACTGGATTTGAAAATCCTGACCAGTTATAGAAATTGAGTTTGAAAATCCTGACCAGTTATGAAAACTGGATTTGAAAATCCCGACCAGTTATAAAACTGGATTTGAAAATCCCGACGAGTTATAGAAACTAAATTTGAAAATCCTGATCAGTTATAACACTGGATTTGAAAATTCCGACCAATTATAAAACTAGTTTTGAAAATCCCGACCAGTTATAGCAAATGGATTTGAAAATCCCGACCAGTTATAAAACTGGATTTGAAAATCCCGACCAGTTATGACACTAGATTTGAAAATCCCGACCAGTTATAAAAACTGGATTTGAAAATCCCGACCAGTTATAGAAACTGGATTTTAAAATCCCGACCAATTATAGGAACTGGATTTGAAAATCCTGACCAGTTATAGAAACTGGATTTGAAAATCCCGACCAGTTATAAAAACTAGATTTGAAAATCCCGACCAGTTATAGAAACTGGATTTGAAAATCCCGACCAGTTATAGAAACTGGATTTGAAAATATCGACAAGTTATAGAAACTAGATTTGAAAATCCCGACCAGTTATAAAACTGGATTTGAAAATCTCGACCAGTTATAGAAACTGGATTTGAAAATCCCGACCAGTTATAAAAACTGGATTTGAAAATCCCAACCAGTTATAGAAACTGGATTTCAAAATCACGACCAGTTATAGAAACTGGAGTTGAAAATCCCGACCAGTTATAACACTGAATTTGAAAATCTCGACCAGTTATAAAAACTGGATTTGAAATTCCCGACCAGTTATAGAAACTGGATTTGAAAATCCCGACCAGTTATAAAAACTAGATTTAAAAATCCCGACCAGTTATAAAAACTAGATTTGAAAATCCCGACCAGTTATAGAAACTGGATTTGAAAATCCCGACCAGTTATAGAAACTGGATTTGAAAATCCCGACCAGTTATAAAATCTGGAATTGAAAATCCCGACCAGTTATATAAACTGGATTTTAAAATCCCGACCAGTTATAGAAACTGGATTTGAAAATCCCGACCAGTTATAGAAACTGGATTTAAAAATCCCGACCAGTTATAACACTGAATTTGAAAATCCCGACCGGTTATAAAAACTGGATTTGAAAATCCCGACCAGTTATAGAAACTTGATTTGAAAATCCTGACCAGTTATAGAAACTGGATTTGAAAATCCCGACCAGTTATAAAAACTGGATTTGAAAATCCCGACCAGTTATAAAAACTGGATTTGAAAATCTCGACCAGTTATAAAACTGGATTTGAAAATCCCGACCAGTTATAGAAATTGGATTTGAAAATACTGATCAGTTATAACACTGGATTTGAAAATCCCGACCAATTATAAAACTAGATTTGAAAATCCCGACCAGTTATAAATCTGGATTTGAAAATCACAACCAGTTATAAAACTAGATTTAAAAATCCCGACCAGTTATAGAAACAACATTTGAAAATCCTGACCAGTTATAAAACTGGATTTGAAAATCCCGACCAGTTATAGAAATTGGATTTGAAAATCCCAACCAGTTATGACACTAGATTTTGAAATCACGACCAGTTATAGAAACTGGATTTGAAAATCACAACCAGTTATAGAAACTGGATTTGAAAATCCCGACCAGTTATAGAAACTGGATTTGAAAATCCCGACAAGTTACAAAAACTGGATTTGAAAATCCCGACCAGTTATAAAAACTAGATTTCAAAATCTTGATCAGTTATAGAAACTGGATTTGAAAATCCCGACCAGTTACAGAAACTGGATTTGAAAATCCCGAGCAGTTATAGAAACTAGATTTGAAAATCCCGACAAGTTATAAAACTGGATTTGAAAATCCCGACCAGTTATAGAAACTGGATTTGAAAATCCCGACCAGTTATAAAAACTGGATTTGAAAATCCTGACCAGTTATAGAAACTGGATTTCAAAATACCGACCAGTTATAGAAACTGGATTTGAAAATCCCGACCAGTTATAGAAACTGGATTTGAAATTCCCGACCAGTTATAACACTGAATTTGAAAATCCCGACCAGTTATAAAAACTGAATTTGAAAATCCCGACCAGTTATAGAAAATGGATTTGAAAATCCTGACCTGTTATAGAAACTGAATTTGAAAATCCTGACCAGTTATGAAAACTGGATTTGAAAATCCCGACCAGTTATAAAACTGGATTTGAAAATCCCGACGAGTTATAGAAACTAAATTTGAAAATCCTGATCAGTTATAACACTGGATTTGAAAATTCCGACCAATTATAAAACTAGATTTGAAAATCCCGACCAGTTATAGCAAATGGATTTGAAAATCTTGACCAGTTATAAAACTGTATTTGAAAATCCCGACCAGTTATAACACTAGATTTGAAAATCCCGACCAGTTATAGAAACTGGATTTGAAAATCCCGACCAGTTATAAAAACTGGATTTGAAAATCCCGACCAGTTATAGAAACTGGATTTAAAAATTTCGACCAGTTATGACACTAGATTTGAAAATCCCGACCAGTTATAACACTGAATTTGAAAATCCCGACCAGTTATAAAAACTGGATTTGAAAATCCGGACCAGTTATAGAAACTGGATTTGAAAATCCTGACCAGTTATAGAAACTGGATTTTAAAATCCCGACCAATTATAGAAACTGGATTTGAAAATCCTAACCAGTTATAGAAACTGGATTTGAAAATCCCGACCAGTTATAAAAACTAGATTTGAAAATCCCGACCAGTTATAGAAACTGGATTTGAAAATCCCGACCAGTTATAGAAACTGGATTTGAAAATATCGACCAATTATAGAAACTAGATTTGAAAATCCCGACCAGTTATAAAACTGGATTTGAAAATCTCGACCAGTTATAGAAACTAGATTTGAAAATCCCGACCAGTTATAAAAACTGGATTTGAAAATCCCAACCAGTTATAGAAACTGGATTTCAAAATCCCGACCAGTTATAGAAACTGGAGTTCTAAATCCCGACCAGTTATAACACTGAATTTGAAAATCCCGACCAGTTATAAAAACTGGATTTGAAAATCCCAACCAGTTATAGAAACTGGATTTGAAAATCCTGACCAGTTATAGAAACTGAATTTGAAAATCCCGACCAGTTATTAAAACTGGATTTGAAAATCCCGACCAGTTATAAAACTGGATTTGAAAATCCCGACGAGTTATAGAAACTGAATTTGAAAATCCTGATCAGTTATAACACTGGATTTGAAAATCCCGACCAATTATAAAACTAGATTTGAAAATCCCGACCAGTTATAAAACTGGATTTGAAAATCCCGACCAGTTATAAAAACTAGAGTTGAAAATGCCGACCAGTTATAGAAACTGGATTTGAAAATCCCGACTAGTTATAGAAACTGGATTTGAAAATCTCGACCAGTTATAGAAACAGGATTTTAAAATCCCGACCAGTTATAGAAACTAGATTTGAAAATCCCGACCATTTATAAAATCTGGAATTGAAAATCCCGACCAGTTATAGAAACTGATTTCAAAATCCCGACCAGTTATAGAAACTGGATTTGAAAATCCCGACCAGTTATAGAAACTGGATTTGAAAATCCCGACCAGTTATAACACTGAATTTGAAAATCCCGACCGGTTATAAAAACTGGATTTGAAAATCCCGACCAGTTATAGAATGTTGATTTGAAAATCCTGACCAGTTATAGAAACTGGATTTGAAAATCCCGACCAGTTATAAAAACTGGATTTGAAAATCTCGACCAGTTATAAAACTGGATTTGAAAATCCCGACCAGTTATAGAAATTAGATTTGAAAATCCTGATCAGTTATAACACTGGATTTGAAAATCCCGACCAATTATAAAACTAGATTTGAAAATCGGGACCTATTATAAAAACTGGATTTGAAAATCCCGACCAGTTATAAATCTGGATTTGAAAATCTCAACCAGTTATAAAACTAGATTTAAAAATCCCGACCAGTTATAGAAACAGCATTTGAAAATCCTGACCAGTTATAAAACTGGATTTGAAAATCCGGACCAGTTATAGAAATTGGATTTGAAAATCCCGACCAGTTATGACACTAGATTTTGAAATCACGACCAGTTATAGAAACTGGATTTGAAAATCCCAACCAGTTATAGAAACTGGATTTGAAAATCCCGACCAGTTGTAAAAACTGAATTTTAAAAATCCCGACTAGTTACAAAAACTTGATTTGAAAATCCCGACCAGTTATAAAAACTAGATTTGAAAATCTCGACCAGTTATAAAAACTGGATTTGAAAATCCCGACCAGTTATAGAAACTGGATTTGAAAATCCCGACCAGTTATAGAAACTAGATTTGAAAATCCCAACCAGTTATAAAACTGGATTTGAAAATCCCGACCAGTTATAGAAACTGGATTTGAAAATCCCGACCAGTTATAAAAACTAGATTTGAAAATCCCGACCAGTTATAGAAACTGGATTTCAAAATACCGACCAGTTATAGAAATTGGATTTGAAAATCCCGACCAGTTATAAAACTAGATTTGAAAATCCCGACCAGTTATAGAAAATGGATTTGAAAATCCCGACCAGTTATAAAACTGGATTTGAAAATCCCGACCAGTTATAAAGCTGGATTTGAAAATCCCGACCAGTTATAAAAACTAGATTTGAAAATACCGACCAGTTATAAAAACTAGATTTGAAAATCCTGACCAGTTATAGAAACTGGATTTGAAAATCTCGACCAGTTATAGAAACTGGATTTGAAAATATCGACCAATTATAGAAACTAGATTTGAAAATCCCGACCAGTTATAAAAACTAGATTTGAAAATCCCGACCAGTTATAAAAACTAGATTTGAAAATCTCGACCAGTTATAGAAACTGGATTTGAAAATCCCGACCAGTTATAGAAACTGAATTTGAAATATCGACCAATTATAGAAACTAGATTTGAAAATCCTGACCAGTTATAAAACTGGATTTGAAAATCTCGACCAGTTATAGAAACTGGATTTGAAAATCCCGACCAGTTATAAAAACTGGATTTGAAAATCCCAACCAGTTATAGAAACTGGATTTCAAAATCCCGACCAGTTATAGAAACTGGAGTTGAAAATCCCGACCAGTTATAACACTGAATTTGAAAATCCCGACCAGTTATAAAAACTGGATTTGAAAATCCCAACCAGTTATAGAAACTGGATTTGAAAATCCTGACCAGTTATAGAAACTGAATTTGAAAATCCCGACCAGTTATTAAAACTGGATTTGAAAATCCCGACCAGTTATAAAACTGGATTTGAAAATCCCGACGAGTTATAGAAACTGAATTTGAAAATCCTGATCAATTATAATACTAGATTTGAAAATCCCGACCAATTATAAAACTAGATTTGAAAATCCCGACCAGTTATAAAACTGGATTTGAAAATCCCGACCAGTTATAAAAACTAGAGTTGAAAATGCCGACCAGTTATAGAAACTGGATTTGAAAATCCCGACCAGTTATAGAAACTGGATTTGAAAATCTCGACCAGTTATAGAAACAGGATTTGAAAATCCCGACCAGTTATAGAAACTAGATTTGAAAATCCCGACCATTTATAAAATCTGGAATTGAAAATCCCGACCAGTTATAGAAACTGATTTCAAAATCCCGACCAGTTATAGAAATTGGATTTGAAAATCCCGCCAGTTATAGAAACTGGATTTGAAAATCCCGACCAGTTATAACACTGAATTTGAAAATCCCGATCGGTTATAAAAACTGGATTTGAAAATCCCGACCAGTTATAGAATATTGATTTGAAAATCCTGACCAGTTATAGAAACTGGATTTGAAAATCCCGACCAGTTATAAAAACTGGATTTGAAAATCTCGACCAGTTATAAAACTGGATTTGAAAATCCCGACCAGTTATAGAAATTAGATTTGAAAATCCTGATCAGTTATAACACTGGATTTGAAAATCCCGACCAATTATAAAACTAGATTTGAAAATCGGGACCTATTATAAAAACTGGATTTGAAAATCCCGACCAGTTATAAATCTGGATTTGAAAATCCCAACCAGTTATAAAACTAGATTTAAAAATCCCGACCAGTTATAGAAACAACATTTGAAAATCCTGACCAGTTATAAAACTGGATTTGAAAATCCCGACCAGTTATAGAAATTGGATTTGAAAATCCCGACCAGTTATGACACTAGATTTTGAAATCACGACCAGTTATAGAAACTGGATTTGAAAATCCCAACCAGTTATAGAAACTGGATTTGAAAATCCCGACCAGTTATAGAAACTGGATTTGAAAATCCCGACCAGTTGTAAAAACTGAATTTTGAAAATCCCGACCAGTTACAAAAACTGGATTTGAAAATCCCGACCAGTTATAAAAACTAGATTTGAAAATCTCGACCAGTTATAGAAACTGGATTTGAAAATCCCGACGAGTTATAGAAACTGGATTTGAAAATCTCGATCAGTTATAGAAACTAGATTTGAAAATCCCGACCAGTTATAAAACTGGATTTGAAAATCCCGACCAGTTATAGAAACTGGATTTGAAAATCCCAACCAGTTATAAAAACTGGATTTGAAAATCCCGACCAGTTATAGAAACTGGATTTCAAAATACCGACGAGTTATAGAAACTGGATTTGAAAATCCCGACCAGTTATAGAAACTGGATTTGAAAATCCCGACCAGTTATAACACTGAATTTGAAAATCCCGACCAGTTATAAAAACTGGATTTGAAAATCCCGACCAGTTATAGAAACTGGATTTGAAAATCCTGACCTGTTATAGAAACTGAATTTGAAAATCCTGACCAGTTATGAAAACTGGATTTGAAAATCCCGACCAGTTATAAAACTGGATTTGAAAATCCCGACGAGTTATAGAAACTAAATTTGAAAATCCTGATCAGTTATAACACTGGATTTGAAAATCCCGACAAATTATAAAACTAGATTTGAAAATCCCGACCAGTTATAGCAAATGGATTTGAAAATCCCGACCAGTTATAAAATTAGATTTGAAAATCCCGACCAGTTATGACACTAGATTTGAAAATCCCGACCAGTTATAGAAACTGGATTTGAAAATCCCGACCAGTTATAAAAACTAGATTTGAAAATTCAGACCAGTTATTGAAACTGGATTTGAAAATCCTGACCAGTTATAGAAATTGGATTTTAAAATCCCGACCAATTATAGAAACTGGATTTGAAAATCCTGACCAGTTATAGAAACTGGATTTGAAAATCCCGACCAGTTATAAAAACTAGACTTGAAAATCCCGATCAGTTATAAAAACTGGATTTGAAAATCCCGACCAGTTATAGAAACTGGATTTGAAAATATCGACCAGTTATAGAAACTAGATTTGAAAATCCCAACCAGTTATAAAACTGGATTTTAAAATCCCGACCAGTTATAAAAACTGGATTTGAAAATGCCAACCAGTTATAGAAACTGGATTTCAAAATCTCTACCAGTTATAGAAACTGGAGTTGAAAATCCCGACCAGTTATAAAAACTGGATTTGAAAATCCCGACCAGTTATAAAACTGGATTTGAAAATCCTGACTAGTTATAGAAACTGAATTTGAAAATCCTGACTAGTTATAAAAACTGTATTTGAAAGTCCCGACCAGTTATAAAAACTGGATTTGAAAATCCCGACCAGTTATAGAAACTGAATTTGAAAATTCTGACCAGTTATAGAAATTCAGTTTGAAAATCCTGACCAGTTATGAAAACTGGATTTGAAAATCCCGACCAGTTATAAAACTGGATTTGAAAATCCCGACGAGTTATAGAAACTAAATTTGAAAATCCTGATCAGTTATAACACTGGATTTGAAAATTCCGACCAATTATAAAACTAGATTTGAAAATCCCGACCAGTTATAGCAAATGGATTTGAAAATCCCGACCAGTTATAAAACTGGATTTGAAAATCCCGACCAGTTATGACACTAGATTTGAAAATCCCGACCAGTTATAAAAACTGGATTTGAAAATCCCGACCAGTTATAGAAACTGGATTTTAAAATCCCGACCAATTATAGAAACTGGATTTGAAAATCCTGACCAGTTATAGAAACTGGATTTGAAAATCCCGACCAGTTATAAAAACTAGATTTGAAAATCCCGACCAGTTATAGAAACTGGATTTGAAAATCCCGACCAGTTATAGAAACTGGATTTGAAAATATCGACCAGTTATAGAAACTAGATTTGAAAATCCCGACCAGTTATAAAACTGGATTTGAAAATCTCGACCAGTTATAGAAACTGGATTTGAAAATCCCGACCAGTTATAAAAACTGGATTTGAAAATCTCAACCAGTTATAGAAACTGGATTTCAAAATCCCGACCAGTTATAGAAACTGGAGTTGAAAATCCCGACCAGTTATAACACTGAATTTGAAAATCTCGACCAGTTATAAAAACTGGATTTGAAATTCCCAACCAGTTATAGAAACTGGATTTGAAAATCCCGACCAGTTATAAAAACTAGATTTGAAAATCCTGACCAGTTATAAAACTGGAATTGAAAATCCCGACCAGTTATAAAAACTAGAGTTGAAAATCCCGACCAGTTATAGAAACTGGATTTGAAAATCCCGATCAGTTATAGAAGATGGATTTGAAAATCTCGACCAGTTATAGAAACAGGATTTGAAAATCCCGACCAGTTATAGAAACTGGATTTGAAAATCCCGACCAGTTAAAAAAACTGGAATTGAAAATCCCGACCAGTTATATAAACTGGATTTTAAAATCCCGACCAGTTATAGAAACTGTATTTGAAAATCCCGACCAGTTATAGAAACTGGATTTAAAAATCCCGACCAGTTATAACACTGAATTTGAAAATCCCGACCGGTTATAAAAACTGGATTTGAAAATCCCGACCAGTTATGGAAACTTGATTTGAAAATCCTGACCAGTTATAGAAACTGGATTTGAAAATCCCGACCAGTTATAAAAACTGGATTTGAAAATCTCGACCAGTTATAAAACTGGATTTGAAAATCCCGACCAGTTATAGAAATTGGATTTGAAAATACTGATCAGTTATAACACTGGATTTGAAAATCCTGACCAATTATAAAACTAGATTTGAAAATCCCGACCAGTTATAAATCTGGATTTGAAAATCACAACCAGTTATAAAACTAGATTTAAAAATCCCGACCAGTTATAGAAACAGCATTTGAAAATCCTGACCAGTTATAAAACTGGATTTGAAAATCCCGACCAGTTATAGAAATTGGATTTGAAAATCCCGACCAGTTATGACACTAGATTTTGAAATCACGACCAGTTATAGAAACTGGATTTGAAAATCACAACCAGTTATAGAAACTGGATTTGAAAATCCCGACCAGTTATAGAAACTGGATTTGAAAATCCCGACCAGTTACAAAAACTGGATTTGAAAATCCCGACCAGTTATAAAAACTAGATTTCAAAATCTTGATCAGTTATAGAAACTGGATTTGAAAATCCCGACCAGTTACAGAAACTGGATTTGAAAATCCCGAGCAGTTATAGAAACTAGATTTGAAAATCCCGACAAGTTATAAAACTGGATTTGAAAATCCCGACCAGTTATAGAAACTGGATTTGAAAATCCCGACCAGTTATAAAAACTGGATTTGAAAATCCTGACCAGTTATAGAAACTGGATTTCAAAATACCGACCAGTTATAGAAACTGGATTTGAAAATCCCGACCAGTTATAGAAACTGAATTTGAAATTCCCGACCAGTTATAACACTGAATTTGAAAATCCCGACCAGTTATAAAAACTGAATTTGAAAATCCCGACCAGTTATAGAAAATGGATTTGAAAATCCTGACCTGTTATAGAAACTGAATTTGAAAATCCTGACCAGTTATGAAAACTGGATTTGAAAATCCCGACCAGTTATGAAAACTGGATTTGAAAATCCCGACCAGTTATAAAACTGGATTTGAAAATCCCGACGAGTTATAGAAACTAAATTTGAAAATCCTGATCAGTTATAACACTGGATTTGAAAATCCCGACCAATTATAAAACTAGATTTGAAAATCCCGACCAGTTATAGCAAATGGATTTGAAAATCTTGACCAGTTATAAAACTGTATTTGAAAATCCCGACCAGTTATAACACTAGATTTGAAAATCCCGACCAGTTATAGAAACTGGATTTGAAAATCCCAACCAGTTATAAAAACTGGATTTGAAAATCCCGACCAGTTATAGAAACTGGATTTAAAAATTCCGACCAGTTATGACACTAGATTTGAAAATCCCGATCAGTTATAACACTGAATTTGAAAATCCCGACCAGTTATAAAAACTGGATTTGAAAATCCCGACCAGTTATAGAAACTGGATTTGAAACTCCTGACCAGTTATAGAAACTGGATTTTAAAATCCCGACCAATTATAGAAACTGGATTTGAAAATACTAACCAGTTATAGAAACTGGATTTGAAAATCCCGACCAGTTATAAAAACTAGATTTGAAAATCCCGACCAGTTATAGAAACTGGATTTGAAAATCCCGACCAGTTATAGAAACTGGATTTGAAAATATCGACCAATTATAGAAACTAGATTTGAAAATCCCGACCAGTTATAAAACTGGATTTGAAAATCTCGACCAGTTATAGAAACTGGATTTGAAAATCCCGACCAGTTATAAAAACTGGATTTGAAAATCCCAACCAGTTATAGAAACTGGATTTCAAAATCCCGACCAGTTATAGAAACTGGAGTTGAAAATCCCGACCAGTTATAACACTGAATTTGAAAATCCCGACCAGTTATAAAAACTGGATTTGAAAATCCCAACCAGTTATAGAAACTGGATTTGAAAATCCTGACCAGTTATAGAAACTGAATTTGAAAATCCCGACCAGTTATTAAAACTGGATTTGAAAATCCCGACCAGTTATAAAACTGGATTTGAAAATCCCGCCGAGTTATAGAAACTGAATTTGAAAATCCTGATCAGTTATAACACTGGATTTGAAAATCCCGACCAATTATAAAACTAGATTTGAAAATCCCGACCAGTTATAAAACTGGATTTGAAAATCCCGACCAGTTATAAAAACTAGAGTTGAAAATGCCGACCAGTTATAGAAACTGGATTTGAAAATCCCGACCAGTTATAGAAACTGGATTTGAAAATCTCGACCAGTTATAGAAACAGGATTTTAAAATCTCGACCAGTTATAGAAACTAGATTTGAAAATCCCGACCATTTATAAAATCTGGAATTGAAAATCCCGACCAGTTATAGAAACTGATTTCAAAATCCCGACCAGTTATAGAAACTGGATTTGAAAATCCCGACCAGTTATAGATACTGGATTTGAAAATC
Source organism: Nuphar pumila (assembly GCF_984573655.1). Classification (NCBI taxonomy): domain Eukaryota; kingdom Viridiplantae; phylum Streptophyta; class Magnoliopsida; order Nymphaeales; family Nymphaeaceae; genus Nuphar; species Nuphar pumila. The sequence goes on from NC_143258.1 coordinate 71,270,377, forward strand.
CCGACCAGTTATAACACTGAATTTGAAAATCCCGACCGGTTATAAAAACTGGATTTGAAAATCCCGACCAGTTATAGAATGTTGATTTGAAAATCCTGACCAGTTATAGAAACTGGATTTGAAAATCCCGACCAGTTATAAAAACTGGATTTGAAAATCTCGACCAGTTATAAAACTGGATTTGAAAATCCCGACCAGTTATAGAAATTAGATTTGAAAATCCTGATCAGTTATAACACTGGATTTGAAAATCCCGACCAATTATAAAACTAGATTTGAAAATCGGGACCTATTATAAAAACTGGATTTGAAAATCCCGACCAGTTATAAATCTGGATTTGAAAATCTCAACCAGTTATAAAACTAGATTTAAAAATCCCGACCAGTTATAGAAACAACATTTGAAAATCCTGACCAGTTATAAAACTGGATTTGAAAATCCGGACCAGTTATAGAAATTGGATTTGAAAATCCCGACCAGTTATGACACTAGATTTTGAAATCACGACCAGTTATAGAAACTGGATTTGAAAATCCCAACCAGTTATAGAAACTGGATTTGAAAATCCCGACCAGTTATAGAAACTGGATTTGAAAATCCCGACCAGTTGTAAAAACTGAAGTTTGAAAATCCCGACTAGTTACAAAAACTGGATTTGAAAATCCCGACCAGTTATAAAAACTAGATTTGAAAATCTCGACCAGTTATAGAAACTGGATTTGAAAATCCCGACCAGTTATAGAAACTGGATTTGAAAATCCCGACCAGTTATAGAAACTAGATTTGAAAATCCCAACCAGTTATAAAACTGGATTTGAAAATCCAGACCAGTTATAGAAACTGGATTTGAAATTCCCGACCAGTTATAAAAACTAGATTTGAAAATCCCGACCAGTTATAGAAACTGGATTTCAAAATACCGACCAGTTATAGAAACTGGATTTGAAAATCCCGACCAGTTATAGAAACTGGATTTGAAAATCCCGACCAGTTGTAACACTGAATTTGAAAATCCCGACCAGTTATAAAACTAGATTTGAAAATCCCGACCAGTTATAGAAAATGGATTTGAAAATCCCGACCAGTTATAAAACTGGATTTGAAAATCCCGACCAGTTATAAAGCTGGATTTGAAAATCCCGACCAGTTATAAAAACTAGATTTGAAAATCCTGACCAGTTATAGAAACTGGATTTGAAAATCCCGACCAGTTATAGAAACTGGATTTGAAAATATCGACCAATTATAGAAACTAGATTTGAAAATCCCGACCAGTTATAAAAACTAGATTTGAAAATCCCGACCAGTTATAAAAACTAGATTTGAAAATCCCGACCAGTTATAGAAACTGGATTTGAAAATCCCGACCAGTTATAGAAACTGGATTTGAAATATCGACCAATTATAGAAACTAGATTTGAAAATCCCGACCAGTTATAAAACTGGATTTGAAAATCTCGACCAGTTATAGAAACTGGATTTGAAAATCCCGACCAGTTATAAAAACTGGATTTGAAAATCCCAACCAGTTATAGAAACTGGATTTCAAAATCCCGACCAGTTATAGAAACTGGAGTTGAAAATCCCGACCAGTTATAACACTGAATTTGAAAATCCCGACCAGTTATAAAAACTGGATTTGAAAATCCCAACCAGTTATAGAAACTGGATTTGAAAATCCTGACCAGTTATAGAAACTGAATTTGAAAATCCCGACCAGTTATTAAAACTGGATTTGAAAATCCCGACCAGTTATAAAACTGGATTTGAAAATCCCGACGAGTTATAGAAACTGAATTTGAAAATCCTGATCAATTATAACACTGGATTTGAAAATCCCGACCAATTATAAAACTAGATTTAAAATCCCGACCAGTTATAAAACTGGATTTGAAAATCCCGACCAGTTATAAAAACTAGAGTTGAAAATGCCGACCAGTTATAGAAACTGGATTTGAAAATCCCGACCAGTTATAGAAACTGGATTTGAAAATCTCGACCAGTTATAGAAACAGGATTTGAAAATCCCGACCAGTTATAGAAACTAGATTTGAAAATCCCGACCATTTATAAAATCTGGAATTGAAAATCCCGGCCAGTTATAGAAACTGATTTCAAAATCCCGACCAGTTATAGAAACTGGATTTGAAAATCCCGCCAGTTATAGAAACTGGATTTGAAAATCCCGACCAGTTATAACACTGAATTTGAAAATCCCGACCGGTTATAAAAACTGGATTTGAAAATCCCGACCAGTTATAGAATATTGATTTGAAAATCCTGACCAGTTATAGAAACTGGATTTGAAAATCCCGACCAGTTATAAAAACTGGATTTGAAAATCTCGACCAGTTATAAAACTGGATTTGAAAATCCCGACCAGTTATAGAAATTAGATTTGAAAATCCTGATCAGTTATAACACTGGATTTGAAAATCCCGACCAATTATAAAACTAGATTTGAAAATCGGGACCTATTATAAAAACTGGATTTGAAAATCACGACCAGTTATAAATCTGGATTTGAAAATCCCAACCAGTTATAAAACTAGATTTAAAAATCCCGACCAGTTATAGAAACAACATTTGAAAATCCTGACCAGTTATAAAACTGGATTTGAAAATCCCGACCAGTTATAGAAATTGGATTTGAAAATCCCGACCAGTTATGACACTAGATTTTGAAATCACGACCAGTTATAGAAACTGGATTTGAAAATCCCAACCAGTTATAGAAACTGGATTTGAAAATCCCGACCAGTTATAGAAACTGGATTTGAAAATCCCGACCAGTTGTAAAAACTGAATTTTGAAAATCCCGACCAGTTACAAAAACTGGATTTGAAAATCCCGACCAGTTATAAAAACTAGATTTGAAAATCTCGACCAGTTATAGAAACTGGATTTGAAAATCCCGACCAGTTATAAAAACTAGATTTGAAAATCTCGACCAGTTATAGAAACTGGATTTGAAAATCCCGACCAGTTATAGAAACTGGATTTGAAAATCCCGACCAGTTATAGAAACTAGATTTGAAAATCCCAACCAGTTATAAAACTGGATTTGAAAATCCCGACCAGTTATAGAAACTGGATTTGAAAATCCCGACCAGTTATAAAAACTAGATTTGAAAATCCCGACCAGTTATAGAAACTGGATTTCAAAATACCGACCAGTTATAGAAACTGGATTTGAAAATCCCGACCAGTTATAGAAACTGGATTTGAAAATCCCGACCAGTTATAACACTGAATTTGAAAATCCCGACCAGTTATAAAACTAGATTTGAAAATCCTGACCAGTTATGAAAACTGGATTTGAAAATCCCGACCAGTTATAAAACTGGATTTGAAAATCCCGACGAGTTAATGAAACTAAATTTGAAAATCCTGATCAGTTATAACACTGGATTTGAAAATCCCGACAAATTATAAAACTAGATTTGAAAATCCCGACCAGTTATAGCAAATGGATTTGAAAATCCCGACCAGTTATAAAATTGGATTTGAAAATCCCGACCAGTTATGACACTAGATTTGAAAATCCCGACCAGTTATAGAAACTGGATTTGAAAATCCCGACCAGTTATAAAAACTAGATTTGAAAATTCAGACCAGTTATTGAAACTGGATTTAAAAATCCTGACCAGTTATAGAAATTGGATTTTAAAATCCCGACCAATTATAGAAACTGGATTTGAAAATCCTGACCAGTTATAAAAACTGGATTTGAAAATCCCGACCAGTTATAAAAACTAGACTTGAAAATCCCGATCAGTTATAAAAACTGGATTTGAAAATCCCGACCAGTTATCGAAACTGGATTTAAAAATATCGACCAGTTATAGAAACTAGATTTGAAAATCCCAACCAGTTATAAAACTGGATTTGAAAATCCCGACCAGTTATAAAAACTGGATTTGAAAATGCCAACCAGTTATAGAAACTGGATTTCAAAATCCCTACCAGTTATAGAAACTGGAGTTGAAAATCCCGACCAGTTATAAAAACTGGATTTGAAAATCCCGACCAGTTATAAAACTGCATTTGAAAATCCTGACTAGTTATAGAAACTGAATTTGAAAATCCTGACCAGTTATAAAAACTGGATTTGAAAGTCCCGACCAGTTATAAAAACTGGATTTATAAATCCCGACCAGTTATAGAAACTGAATTTGAAAATCCTGACCAGTTATAGAAATTGAGTTTGAAAATCCTGACCAGTTATGAAAACTGGATTTGAAAATCCCGACCAGTTATAAAACTGGATTTGAAAATCCCGACGAGTTATAGAAACTAAATTTGAAAATCCTGATCAGTTATAACACTGGATTTGAAAATTCCGACCATATATAAAACTAGATTTGAAAATCCCGACCAGTTATAGCAAATGGATTTGAAAATCCCGACCAGTTATAAAACTGGATTTGAAAATCCCGACCAGTTATGACACTAGATTTAAAAATCCCGACCAGTTATAAAAACTGGATTTGAAAATCCCGACCAGTTATAGAAACTGGATTTTAAAATCCCGACCAATTATAGGAACTGGATTTGAAAATCCTGACCAGTTATAGAAACTGGATTTGAAAATCCCGACCAGTTATAAAAACTAGATTTGAAAATCCCGACCAGTTATAGAAACTGGATTTGAAAATCCCGACCAGTTATAGAAACTGGATTTGAAAATATCGACCAGTTATAGAAACTAGATTTGAAAATCCCGACCAGTTATAAAACTGGATTTGAAAATCTCGACCAGTTATAGAAACTGGATTTGAAAATCCCGACCAGTTATAAAAACTGGATTTGAAAATCCCAACCAGTTATAGAAACTGGATTTCAAAATCCCGACCAGTTATAGAAACTGGAGTTGAAAATCCCGACCAGTTATAACACTGAATTTGAAAATCTCGACCAGTTATAAAAACTGGATTTGAAATTCCTGACCAGTTATAGAAACTGGATTTGAAAATCCCGACCAGTTATAAAAACTAGATTTAAAAATCCTGACCAGTTATAAAACTGGAATTGAAAATCCCGACCAGTTATAAAAACTAGAGTTGAAAATCCCGACCAGTTATAGAAACTGGATTTGAAAATCCCGATCAGTTATAGAAACTGGATTTGAAAATCTCGACCAGTTATAGAAACAGGATTTGAAAATCCCGACCAGTTATAGAAACTGGATTTGAAAATCCCGACCAGTTATAAAATCTGGAATTGAAAATCCCAACCAGTTATATAAACTGGATTTTAAAATCCCGACCAGTTATAGAAACTGGATTTGAAAATCCCGACCAGTTATAGAAACTGGATTTAAAAATCCCGACCAGTTATAACACTGAATTTGAAAATCCCGACCGGTTATAAAAACTGGATTTGAAAATCCCGACCAGTTATAGAAACTTGATTTGAAAATCCTGACCAGTTATAGAAACTGGATTTGAAAATCCCGACCAGTTATAAAAACTGGATTTGAAAATCTCGACCAGTTATAAAACTGGATTTGAAAATCCCGACCAGTTATAGAAATTGGATTTGAAAATACTGATCAGTTATAACACTGGATTTGAAAATCCCGACCAATTATAAAACTAGATTTGAAAATCCCGACCAGTTATAAATCTGGATTTGAAAATCACAACCAGTTATAAAACTAGATTTAAAAATCCCGACCAGTTATAGAAACAGCATTTGAAAATCCTGACCAGTTATAAAACTGGATTTGAAAATCCCGACCAGTTATAGAAATTGGATTTGAAAATCCCGACCAGTTATGACACTAGATTTTGAAATCACGACCAGTTATAGAAACTGGATTTGAAAATCACAACCAGTTATAGAAACTGGATTTGAAAATCTCGACCAGTTATAGAAACTGGATTTGAAAATCCCGACCAGTTACAAAAACTGGATTTGAAAATCCCGACCAGTTATAAAAACTAGATTTCAAAATCTTGATCAGTTATAGAAACTGGATTTGAAAATCCCGACCAGTTACAGAAACTGGATTTGAAAATCCCGAGCAGTTATAGAAACTAGATTTGAAAATCCCGACAAGTTATAAAACTGGATTTGAAAATCCCGACCAGTTATAGAAACTGGATTTGAAAATCCCGACCAGTTATAAAAACTGGATTTGAAAATCCCGACCAGTTATAGAAACTGGATTTCAAAATACCGACCAGTTATAGAAACTGGATTTGAAAATCCCGACCAGTTATAGAAACTGGATTTGAAATTCCCGACCAGTTATAACACTGAATTTGAAAATCCCGACCAGTTATAAAAACTGGATTTTAAAATCCCGACCAGTTATAGAAAATGGATTTGAAAATCCTGACCTGTTATAGAAACTGAATTTGAAAATCCTGACCAGTTATGAAAACTGGATTTTAAAATCCCGACCAGTTATAAAACTGGATTTGAAAATCCCGACGAGTTATAGAAACTAAATTTGAAAATCCTGATCAGTTATAACACTGGATTTGAAAATCCCGACCAATTATAAAACTAGATTTGAAAATCCCGACCAGTTATAGCAAATGGATTTGAAAATCTTGACCAGTTATAAAACTGGATTTGAAAATCCCGACCAGTTATGACACTAGATTTGAAAATCCCGACCAGTTATAGAAACTGGATTTGAAAATCCCGACCAGTTATAAAAACTAGATTTGAAAATCCTGACCAGTTATAAAAACTAGATTTGAAAATCTCAACCAGTTATAGAAACTGAATTTGAAAATCCTGACCAGTTATAGAAACTGGATTTGAAAATCCCGACCAGTTATAGAAACTGGATTTGAAAATCCCGACTAGTTATAAAAACTGGATTTGAAAATCCCGACCAGTTATAGAAACTGGATTTGAAAATCCTGACCAGTTATAGAAACTGAATTTGAAAATCCTGACCAGTTATGAAAACTGGATTTGAAAATCCCGACCAGTTATAAAACTGGATTTGAAAATCCCGACGAGTTATAAAAACTAAATTTGAAAATCCTGATCAGTTATAACACTGGATTTGAAAATCCCGACCAATTATAAAACTAGATTTGAAAATTCCGACCAGTTATAGCAAATGGATTTGAAAATCCCGACCAGTTATAAAACTGGATTTGAAAATCCTGACCAGTTATGACACTAGATTTGAAAATCCCGATCAGTTATAGAAACTGGATTTGAAAATCCCGACCAGTTATAAAAACTAGATTTGAAAATTCCGACCAGTTATAGAAACTGGATTTGAAAATCCTGACCAGTTATAGAAATTGGATTTTAAAATCCCGACCAATTATAGAAACTGGATTTGAAAATCCTGACCAGTTATAGAAACTGGATTTGAAAATCCCGACCAGTTATAAAAACTAGATTTGAAAATCTCGACCAGTTATAGAAACTGGATTTGAAAATCCCGACCAGTTATAGAAACTGGATTTGAAAATCCCGACCAGTTATAGAAACTAGATTTGAAAATCCCAACCAGTTATAAAACTGGATTTGAAAATCCAGACCAGTTATAGAAACTGGATTTGAAAATCCCGACCAGTTATAAAAACTAGATTTGAAAATCCCGACCAGTTATAGAAACTGGATTTCAAAATACCGACCAGTTATAGAAACTGGATTTGAAAATCCCGACCAGTTATAGAAACTGGATTTGAAAATCCCGACCAGTTATAACACTGAATTTGAAAATCCCGACCAGTTATAAAACTAGATTTGAAAATCCCGACCAGTTATAGAAAATGGATTTGAAAATCCCGACCAGTTATAAAACTGGATTTGAAAATCTCGACCAGTTATAAAGCTGGATTTGAAAATCCCGACCAGTTATAAAAACTAGATTTGAAAATCCTGACCAGTTATAGAAACTGGATTTGAAAATCCCGACCAGTTATAGAAACTGGATTTGAAAATATCGACCAATTATAGAAACTAGATTTGAAAATCCTGACCAGTTATAAAAACTAGATTTGAAAATCCCGACCAGTTATAAAAACTAGATTTGAAAATCCCGACCAGTTATAGAAACTGGATTTGAAAATCCCGACCAGTTATAAAAAATGGATTTGAAATATCGACCAATTATAGAAACTAGATTTGAAAATCCCGACCAGTTATAAAACTGGATTTGAAAATCTCGACCAGTTATAGAAACTGGATTTGAAAATCCCGACCAGTTATAAAAACTGGATTTGAAAATCCCAACCAGTTATAGAAACTGGATTTCAAAATCCCGACCAGTTATAGAAACTGGAGTTGAAAATCCCGACCAGTTATAACACTGAATTTGAAAATCCCGACCAGTTATAAAAACTGGATTTGAAAATTCCAACCAGTTATAGAAACTGGATTTGAAAATCCTGACCAGTTATAGAAACTGAATTTGAAAATCCCGACCAGTTATTAAAACTGGATTTGAAAATCCCGACCAGTTATAAAACTGGATTTGAAAATCCCGACGAGTTATAGAAACTGAATTTGAAAATCCTGATCAATTATAACACTGGATTTGAAAATCCCGACCAATTATAAAACTAGATTTAAAAATCCCGACCAGTTATAAAACTGGATTTGAAAATCCCGACCAGTTATAAAAACTAGAGTTGAAAATGCCGACCAGTTATAGAAACTGGATTTGAAAATCCCGACCAGTTATAGAAACTGGATTTGAAAATCTCGACCAGTTATAGAAATAGGATTTGAAAATCCCGACCAGTTATAGAAACTAGATTTGAAAATCCCGACCATTTATAAAATCTGGAATTGAAAATCCCGACCAGTTATAGAAACTGATTTCAAAATCCCGACCAGTTATAGAAACTGGATTTGAAAATCCCGCCAGTTATAGAAACTGGATTTGAAAATCCCGACCAGTTATAACACTGAATTTGAAAATCCCGACCGGTTATAAAAACTGGATTTGAAAATCCTGACCAGTTATAGAATATTGATTTGAAAATCCTGACCAGTTATAGAAACTGGATTTGAAAATCCCGACCAGTTATAAAAACTGGATTTGAAAATCTCGACCAGTTATAAAACTGGATTTGAAAATCCCGACCAGTTATAGAAATTAGATTTGAAAATCCTGATCAGTTATAACACTGGATTTGAAAATCCCGACCAAATATAAAACTAGATTTGAAAATCGGGACCTATTATAAAAACTGGATTTGAAAATCCCGACCAGTTATAAATCTCGATTTGAAAATCCCAACCAGTTATAAAACTAGATTTAAAAATCCCGACCAGTTATAGAAACAACATTTGAAAATCCTGACCAGTTATAAAACTGGATTTGAAAATCCCGACCAGTTATAGAAATTGGATTTGAAAATCCCGACCAGTTATGACACTAGATTTTGAAATCACGACCAGTTATAGAAACTGGATTTGAAAATCCCAACCAGTTATAGAAACTGGATTTGAAAATCCCGACCAGTTATAGAAACTGGATTTGAAAATCCCGACCAGTTGTAAAAACTGAATTTTGAAAATCCTGACCAGTTACAAAAACTGGATTTGAAAATCCCGACCAGTTATAAAAACTAGATTTGAAAATCTCGACCAGTTATAGAAACTGGATTTGAAAATCCCGACCAGTTATAGAAACTGGATTTGAAAATCTCGATCAGTTATAGAAACTAGATTTGAAAATCCCGACCAGTTATAAAACTGGATTTGAAAATCCCGACCAGTTATAGAAACTGGATTTGAAAATCCCGACCAGTTATAAAAACTGGATTTGAAAATCCCGACCAGTTATAGAAACTGGATTTCAAAATACCGACCAGTTATATAAACTGGATTTGAAAATCCCGACCAGTTATAGAAACTGGATTTGAAAATCCCGACCAGTTATAACACTGAATTTGAAAATCCCGACCAGTTATAAAAACTGGATTTGAAAATCCCGACCAGTTATAGAAACTGGATTTGAAAATCCTGACCTGTTATAGAAACTGAATTTGAAAATCCTGACCAGTTATGAAAACTGGATTTGAAAATCCCGACCAGTTATAAAACTGGATTTGAAAATCCCGACGAGTTATAGAAACTAAATTTGAAAATCCTGATCAGTTATAACACTGGATTTGAAAATCCCGACAAATTATAAAACTAGATTTGAAAATCCCGACCAGTTATAGAAAATGGATTTGAAAATCCCGACCAGTTATAAAATTGGATTTGAAAATCCCGACCAGTTATGACACTAGATTTGAAAATCCCGACCAGTTATAGAAACTGGATTTGAAAATCCCGACCAGTTATAAAAACTAGATTTGAAAATTTAGACCAGTTATTGAAACTGGATTTAAAAATCCTGACCAGTTATAGAAATTGGATTTTAAAATCCCGACCAATTATAGAAACTGGATTTGAAAATCCTGACCAGTTATAGAAACTGGATTTGAAAATCCCGACCAGTTATAAAAACTAGACTTGAAAATCCCGATCAGTTATAAAAACTGGATTTGAAAATCCCGACCAGTTATAGAAACTGGATTTGAAAATATCGACCAGTTATAGAAACTAGATTTGAAAATCCCAACCAGTTATAAAACTAGATTTGAAAATCCCGACCAGTTATAAAAACTGGATTTGAAAATGCCAACCAGTTATAGAAACTGGATTTCAAAACCCCTACCAGTTATAGAAACTGGAGTTGAAAATCCCGACCAGTTATAAAAACTGGATTTGAAAATCCCGACCAGTTATAAAACTGGATTTGAAAATCCTGACTAGTTATAGGAACTGAATTTGAAAATCCTGACCAGTTATAAAAACTGGATTTGAAAGTCCCGACCAGTTATAAAAACTGGATTTGAAAATCCCGACCAGTTATAGAAACTGGATTTGAAAATCCTGACCAGTTATAGAAATTGAGTTTGAAAATCCTGACCAGTTATGAAAACTGGATTTGAAAATCCCGACCAGTTATAAAACTGGATTTGAAAATCCCGACGAGTTATAGAAACTAAATTTGAAAATCCTGATCAGTTATAACACTGGATTTGAAAATTCCGACCAATTATAAAACTAGATTTGAAAATCCCGACCAGTTATAGCAAATGGATTTGAAAATCCCGACCAGTTATAAAACTGGATTTGAAAATCCCGGCCAGTTATGACACTAGATTTGAAAATCCCGACCAGTTATAAAAACTGGATTTGAAAATCCCGACCAGTTATAGAAACTGGATTTTAAAATCCCGACCAATTATAGAAACTGGATTTGAAAATCCTGACCAGTTATAGAAACTGGATTTGAAAATCCCGACCAGTTATAAAAACTGGATTTGAAAATCTCGACCAGTTATAAAACTGGATTTGAAAATCCCGACCAGTTATAGAAATTAGATTTGAAAATCCTGATCAGTTATAACACTGGATTTGAAAATCCCGACCAATTATAAAACTAGATTTGAAAATCGGGACCTATTATAAAAACTGGATTTGAAAATCACGACCAGTTATAAATCTGGATTTGAAAATCCCAACCAGTTATAAAACTAGATTTAAAAATCCCGACCAGTTATAGAAACAACATTTGAAAATCCTGACCAGTTATAAAACTGGATTTGAAAATCCCGACCAGTTATAGAAATTGGATTTGAAAATCCCGACCAGTTATGACACTAGATTTTGAAATCACGACCAGTTATAGAAACTGGATTTGAAAATCCCAACCAGTTATAGAAACTGGATTTGAAAATCCCGACCAGTTATAGAAACTGGATTTGAAAATCCCGACCAGTTGTAAAAACTGAATTTTGAAAATCCCGACCAGTTACAAAAACTGGATTTGAAAATCCCGACCAGTTATAAAAACTAGATTTGAAAATCTCGACCAGTTATAGAAACTGGATTTGAAAATCCCGACCAGTTATAGAAACTGGATTTGAAAATCTCGATCAGTTATAGAAACTAGATTTGAAAATCCCGACCTGTTATAAAACTGGATTTGAAAATCCCGACCAGTTATAGAAACTGGATTTGAAAATCCCGACCAGTTATAAAAACTGGATTTGAAAATCCCGACCAGTTATAGAAACTGGATTTCAAAATACCGACCAGTTATAGAAACTGGATTTGAAAATCCCGACCAGTTATAGAAACTGGATTTGAAAATCCCGACCAGTTATAACACTGAATTTGAAAATCCCGACCAGTTATAAAAACTGGATTTGAAAATCCCGACCAGTTATAGAAACTGGATTTGAAAATCCTGACCTGTTATAGAAACTGAATTTGAAAATCCTGACCAGTTATGAAAACTGGATTTGAAAATCCCGACCAGTTATAAAACTGGATTTGAAAATCCCGACGAGTTAATGAAACTAAATTTGAAAATCCTGATCAGTTATAACACTGGATTTGAAAATCCCGACAAATTATAAAACTAGATTTGAAAATCCCGACCAGTTATAGCAAATGGATTTGAAAATCCCGACCAGTTATAAAATTGGATTTGAAAATCCCGACCAGTTATGACACTAGATTTGAAAATCCCGACCAGTTATAGAAACTGGATTTGAAAATCCCGACCAGTTATAAAAACTAGATTTGAAAATTCAGACCAGTTATTGAAACTGGATTTAAAAATCCTGACCAGTTATAGAAATTGGATTTTAAAATCCCGACCAATTATAGAAACTGGATTTGAAAATCCTGACCAGTTATAGAAACTGAATTTGAAAATCCCGACCAGTTATAAAAACTAGACTTGAAAATCCCGATCAGTTATAAAAACTGGATTTGAAAATCCCGACCAGTTATAGAAACTGGATTTAAAAATATCGACCAGTTATAGAAACTAGATTTGAAAATCCCAACCAGTTATAAAACTGGATTTGAAAATCCCGACCAGTTATAAAAACTGGATTTGAAAATGCCAACCAGTTATAGAAACTGGATTTCAAAATCCCTACCAGTTATAGAAACTGGAGTTGAAAATCCCGACCAGTTATAAAAACTGGATTTGAAAATCCCGACCAGTTATAAAACTGGATTTGAAAATCCTGACTAGTTATAGAAACTGAATTTGAAAATCCTGACCAGTTATAAAAACTGGATTTGAAAGTCCCGACCAGTTATAAAAACTGGATTTATAAATCCCGACCAGTTATAGAAACTGAATTTGAAAATCCTGACCAGTTATAGAAATTGAGTTTGAAAATCCTGACCAGTTATGAAAACTGGATTTGAAAATCCCGACCAGTTATAAAACTGGATTTGAAAATCCCGACGAGTTATAGAAACTAAATTTGAAAATCCTGATCAGTTATAACACTGGATTTGAAAATTCCGACCATATATAAAACTAGATTTGAAAATCCCGACCAGTTATAGCAAATGGATTTGAAAATCCCGACCAGTTATAAAACTGGATTTGAAAATCCCGACCAGTTATGACACTAGATTTAAAAATCCCGACCAGTTATAAAAACTGGATTTGAAAATCCCGACCAGTTATAGAAACTGGATTTTAAAATCCCGACCAATTATAGGAACTGGATTTGATAATCCTGACCAGTTATAGAAACTGGATTTGAAAATCCCGACCAGTTATAAAAACTAGATTTGAAAATCCCGACCAGTTATAGAAACTGGATTTGAAAATCCCGACCAGTTATAGAAACTGGATTTGAAAATATCGACCAGTTATAGAAACTAGATTTGAAAATCCCGACCAGTTATAAAACTGGATTTGAAAATCTCGACCAGTTATAGAAACTGGATTTGAAAATCCCGACCAGTTATAAAAACTGGATTTGAAAATCCCAACCAGTTATAGAAACTGGATTTCAAAATCCCGACCAGTTATAGAAACTGGAGTTGAAAATCCCGACCAGTTATAACACTGAATTTGAAAATCTCGACCAGTTATAAAAACTGGATTTGAAATTCCCGACCAGTTATAGAAACTGGATTTGAAAATCCCGACCAGTTATAAAAACTAGATTTGAAAATCCTGACCAGTTATAAAACTGGAATTGAAAATCCCGACCAGTTATAAAAACTAGAGTTGAAAATCCCGACCAGTTATAGAAACTGGATTTGAAAATCCCGATCAGTTATAGAAACTGGATTTGAAAATCTCGACCAGTTATAGAAACAGGATTTGAAAATCCCGACCAGTTATAGAAACTGGATTTGAAAATCCCGACCAGTTATAAAATCTGGAATTGAAAATCCCAACCAGTTATATAAACTGGATTTTAAAATCCCGACCAGTTATAGAAACTGGATTTGAAAATCCCGACCAGTTATAGAAACTGGATTTAAAAATCCCGACCAGTTACAACACTGAATTTGAAAATCCCGACCGGTTATAAAAACTGGATTTGAAAATCCCGACCAGTTATAGAAACTTGATTTGAAAATCCTGACCAGTTATAGAAACTGGATTTGAAAATCCCGACCAGTTATAAAAACTGGATTTGAAAATCTCGACCAGTTATAAAACTGGATTTGAAAATCCCGACCAGTTATAGAAATTGGATTTGAAAATACTGATCAGTTATAACACTGGATTTGAAAATCCCGACCAATTATAAAACTAGATTTAAAAATCCCGACCAGTTATAAATCTGGATTTGAAAATCACAACCAGTTATAAAACTAGATTTAAAAATCCCGACCAGTTATAGAAACAGCATTTGAAAATCCTGACCAGTTATAAAACTGGATTTGAAAATCCCGACCAGTTATAGAAATTGGATTTGAAAATCCCGACCAGTTATGACACTAGATTTTGAAATCACGACCAGTTATAGAAACTGGATTTGAAAATCACAACCAGTTATAGAAACTGGATTTGAAAATCTCGACCAGTTATAGAAACTGGATTTGAAAATCCCGACCAGTTACAAAAACTGGATTTGAAAATCCCGACCAGTTATAAAAACTAGATTTCAAAATCTTGATCAGTTATAGAAACTGGATTTGAAAATCCCGACCAGTTACAGAAACTGGATTTGAAAATCCCGAGCAGTTATAGAAACTAGATTTGAAAATCCCGACAAGTTATAAAACTGGATTTGAAAATCCCGACCAGTTATAGAAACTGGATTTGAAAATCCCGACCAGTTATAAAAACTGGATTTGAAAATCCCGACCAGTTATAGAAACTGGATTTCAAAATACCGACCAGTTATAGAAACTGGATTTGAAAATCCCGACCAGTTATAGAAACTGGATTTGAAATTCCCGACCAGTTATAACACTGAATTTGAAAATCCCGACCAGTTATAAAAACTGGATTTTAAAATCCCGACCAGTTATAGAAAATGGATTTGAAAATCCTGACCTGTTATAGAAACTGAATTTGAAAATCCTGACCAGTTATGAAAACTGGATTTTAAAATCCCGACCAGTTATAAAACTGGATTTGAAAATCCCGACGAGTTATAGAAACTAAATTTGAAAATCCTGATCAGTTATAACACTGGATTTGAAAATCCCGACCAATTATAAAACTAGATTTGAAAATCCCGACCAGTTATAGCAAATGGATTTGAAAATCTTGACCAGTTATAAAACTGGATTTGAAAATCCCGACCAGTTATGACACTAGATTTGAAAATCCCGACCAGTTATAGAAACTGGATTTGAAAATCCCGACCAGTTATAAAAACTAGATTTGAAAATCCTGACCAGTTATAAAAACTAGATTTGAAAATCTCAACCAGTTATAGAAACTGAATTTGAAAATCCTGACCAGTTATAGAAACTGGATTTGAAAATCCCGACCAGTTATAGAAACTGGATTTGAAAATCCCGACTAGTTATAAAAACTGGATTTGAAAATCCCGACCAGTTATAGAAACTGGATTTGAAAATCCTGACCAGTTATAGAAACTGAATTTGAAAATCCTGACCAGTTATGATAACTGGATTTGAAAATCCCGACCAGTTATAAAACTGGATTTGAAAATCCCGACGAGTTATAAAAACTAAATTTGAAAATCCTGATCAGTTATAACACTGGATTTGAAAATCCCGACCAATTATAAAACTAGATTTGAAAATTCCGACCAGTTATAGCAAATGGATTTGAAAATCCCGACCAGTTATAAAACTGGATTTGAAAATCCTGACCAGTTATGACACTAGATTTGAAAATCCCGATCAGTTATAGAAACTGGATTTGAAAATCCCGACCAGTTATAAAAACTAGATTTGAAAATTCCGACCAGTTATAGAAACTGGATTTGAAAATCCTGATCAGTTATAGAAATTGGATTTTAAAATCCCGACCAATTATAGAAACTGGATTTGAAAATCCTGACCAGTTATAGAAACTGGATTTGAAAATCCCGACCAGTTATAAAAACTAGATTTGAAAATCTCGACCAGTTATAGAAACTGGATTTGAAAATCCCGACCAGTTATAGAAACTGGATTTGAAAATCCCGACCAGTTATAGAAACTAGATTTAAAAATCCCAACCAGTTATAAAACTGGATTTGAAAATCCAGACCAGTTATAGAAACTGGATTTGAAAATCCCGACCAGTTATAAAAACTAGATTTGAAAATCCCGACCAGTTATAGAAACTGGATTTCAAAATACCGACCAGTTATAGAAACTGGATTTGAAAATCCCGACCAGTTATAGAAACTGGATTTGAAAATCCCGACCAGTTATAACACTGAATTTGAAAATCCCGACCAGTTATAAAACTAGATTTGAAAATCCCGACCAGTTATAGAAAATGGATTTGAAAATCCCGACCAGTTATAAAACTGGATTTGAAAATCTCGACCAGTTATAAAGCTGGATTTGAAAATCCCGACCAGTTATAAAAACTAGATTTGAAAATCCTGACCAGTTATAGAAACTGGATTTGAAAATCCCGACCAGTTATAGAAACTGGATTTGAAAATATCGACCAATTATAGAAACTAGATTTGAAAATCCTGACCAGTTATAAAAACTAGATTTGAAAATCCCGACCAGTTATAAAAACTAGATTTGAAAATCCCGACCAGTTATAGAAACTGGATTTGAAAATCCCGACCAGTTATAGAAACTGGATTTGAAATATCGACCAATTATAGAAACTAGATTTGAAAATCCCGATCAGTTATAAAACTGGATTTGAAAATCTCGACCAGTTATAGAAACTGGATTTGAAAATCCCGACCAGTTATAAAAACTGGATTTGAAAATCCCAACCAGTTATAGAAACTGGATTTCAAAATCCCGACCAGTTATAGAAACTGGAGTTGAAAATCCCGACCAGTTATAACACTGAATTTGAAAATCCCGACCAGTTATAAAAACTGGATTTGAAAATCCCAACCAGTTATAGAAACTGGATTTGAAAATCCTGACCAGTTATAGAAACTGAATTTGAAAATCCCGACCAGTTATTAAAACTGGATTTGAAAATCCCGACCAGTTATAAAACTGGATTTGAAAATCCCGACGAGTTATAGAAACTGAATTTGAAAATCCTGATCAATTATAACACTGGATTTGAAAATCCCGACCAATTATAAAACTAGATTTGAAAATCCCGACCAGTTATAAAACTGGATTTGAAAATCCCGACCAGTTATAAAAACTAGAGTTGAAAATGCCGACCAGTTATAGAAACTGGATTTGAAAATCCCGACCAGTTATAGAAACTGGATTTGAAAATCTCGACCAGTTATAGAAATAGGATTTGAAAATCCCGACCAGTTATAGAAACTAGATTTGAAAATCCCGACCATTTATAAAATCTGGAATTGAAAATCCCGACCAGTTATAGAAACTGATTTCAAAATCCCGACCAGTTATAGAAACTGGATTTGAAAATCCCGCCAGTTATAGAAACTGGATTTGAAAATCCCGACCAGTTATAACACTGAATTTGAAAATCCCGACCGGTTATAAAAACTGGATTTGAAAATCCTGACCAGTTATAGAATATTGATTTGAAAATCCTGACCAGTTATAGAAACTGGATTTGAAAATCCCGACCAGTTATAAAAACTGGATTTGAAAATCTCGACCAGTTATAAAACTGGATTTGAAAATCCCGACCAGTTATAGAAATTAGATTTGAAAATCCTGATCAGTTATAACATTGGATTTGAAAATCCCGACCAATTATAAAACTAGATTTGAAAATCGGGACCTATTATAAAAACTGGATTTGAAAATCCCGACCAGTTATAAATCTCGATTTGAAAATCCCAACCAGTTATAAAACTAGATTTAAAAATCCCGACCAGTTATAGAAACAACATTTGAAAATCCTGACCAGTTATAAAACTGGATTTGAAAATCCCGACCAGTTATAGAAATTGGATTTGAAAATCCCGACCAGTTATGACACTAGATTTTGAAATCACGACCAGTTATAGAAACTGGATTTGAAAATCCCAACCAGTTATAGAAACTGGATTTGAAAATCCCGACCAGTTATAGAAACTGGATTTGAAAATCCCGACCAGTTATAGAAACTGGATTTGAAAATCTCGATCAGTTATAGAAACTAGATTTGAAAATCCCGACCAGTTATAAAACTGGATTTAAAAATCCCGACCAGTTATAGAAACTGGATTTGAAAATCCCGACCAGTTATAAAAACTGGATTTGAAAATCCCGACCAGTTATAGAAACTGGATTTCAAAATACCGACCAGTTATAGAAACTGGATTTGAAAATCCCGACCAGTTATAGAAACTGGATTTGAAAATCCCGACCAGTTATAACACTGAATTTGAAAATCCCGACCAGTTATAAAAACTGGATTTGAAAATCCCGACCAGTTATAGAAACTGGATTTGAAAATCCTGACCTGTTATAGAAACTGAATTTGAAAATCCTGACCAGTTATGAAAACTGGATTTGAAAATCCCGACCAGTTATAAAACTGGATTTGAAAATCCCGACGAGTTATAGAAACTAAATTTGAAAATCCTGATCAGTTATAACACTGGATTTGAAAATCCCGACAAATTATAAAACTAGATTTGAAAATCCCGACCAGTTATAGAAAATGGATTTGAAAATCCCGACCAGTTATAAAATTGGATTTGAAAATCCCGACCAGTTATGACACTAGATTTGAAAATCCCGACCAGTTATAGAAACTGGATTTGAAAATCCCGACCAGTTATAAAAACTAGATTTGAAAATTTAGACCAGTTATTGAAACTGGATTTAAAAATCCTGACCAGTTATAGAAATTGGATTTTAAAATCCCGACCAATTATAGAAACTGGATTTGAAAATCCTGACCAGTTATAGAAACTGGATTTGAAAATCCCGACCAGTTATAAAAACTAGACTTGAAAATCCCGATCAGTTATAAAAACTGGATTTGAAAATCCCGACCAGTTATAGAAACTGGATTTGGAAATATCGACCAGTTATAGAAACTAGATTTGAAAATCCCAACCAGTTATAAAACTAGATTTGAAAATCCCGACCAGTTATAAAAACTGGATTTGAAAATGCCAACCAGTTATAGAAACTGGATTTCAAAATCCCTACCAGTTATAGAAACTGGAGTTGAAAATCCCGACCAGTTATAAAAACTGGATTTGAAAATCCCGACCAGTTATAAAACTGGATTTGAAAATCCTGACTAGTTATAGGAACTGAATTTGAAAATCCTGACCAGTTATAAAAACTGGATTTGAAAGTCCCGACCAGTTATAAAAACTGGATTTGAAAATCCCGACCAGTTATAGAAACTGGATTTGAAAATCCTGACCAGTTATAGAAATTGAGTTTGAAAATCCTGACCAGTTATGAAAACTGGATTTGAAAATCCCGACCAGTTATAAAACTGGATTTGAAAATCCCGACGAGTTATAGAAACTAAATTTGAAAATCCTGATCAGTTATAACACTGGATTTGAAAATTCCGACCAATTATAAAACTAGATTTGAAAATCCCGACCAGTTATAGCAAATGGATTTGAAAATCCCGACCAGTTATAAAACTGGATTTGAAAATCCCGACCAGTTATGACACTAGATTTGAAAATCCCGACCAGTTATAAAAACTGGATTTGAAAATCCCGACCAGTTATAGAAACTGGATTTTAAAATCCCGACCAATTATAGAAACTGGATTTGAAAATCCTGACCAGTTATAGAAACTGGATTTGAAAATCCCGACCAGTTATAAAAACTAGATTTGAAAATCCCGACCAGTTATAGAAACTGGATTTGAAAATCCCGACCAGTTATAGAAACTGGATTTGAAAATATCGACCAGTTATAGAAACTAGATTTGAAAATCCCGACCAGTTATAAAACTGGATTTGAAAATCTCGACCAGTTATAGAAACTGGATTTGAAAATCCCGACCAGTTATAAAAACTGGATTTGAAAATCCCGACCAGTTATAGAAACTGGATTTGAAAATCCTGACCAGTTATAGAAACTGGATTTTAAAATCCCGACCAATTATAGAAACTGGATTTGAAAATCCTGACCAGTTATAGAAACTGGATTTGAAAATCCCGACCAGTTATAAAAACTGGATTTGAAAATCCCGACCAGTTATAGAAACTGGATTTGAAAATCCTGACCAGTTATAGAAACTGGATTTTAAAATCCCGACCAATTATAGAAACTGGATTTGAAAATCCTGACCAGTTATAGAAACTGGATTTGAAAATCCCGACTAGTTATAGAAACTGGATTTGAAAATCCCGACCAGTTATAGAAACTGGATTTGAAAATATCGACCAATTATAGAAACTAGATTTGAAAATCCCGACCAGTTATAAAACTGGATTTGAAAATCTCGACCAGTTATAGAAACTGGATTTGAAAATCCCGACCAGTTATAAAAACTGGATTTGAAAATTCCAACCAGTTATAGAAACTGGATTTCAAAATCCCGACCAGTTATAGAAACTGGAGTTGAAAATCCCGACCAGTTATAAAACTGAATTTAAAAATCCCGACCAGTTATAAAAACTGAATTTGAAAATCCCGACTAGTTATAGAAACTGGATTTGAAAATCCTGACCAGTTATAGAAACTGAATTTGAAAATCCCGACCAGTTATAAAAACTGGATTTGAAAATCCCGACCAGTTATAAAACTGGATTTGAAAATCCCGACGAGTTATAGAAACTGAATTTGAAAATCCTTATCAGTTATAACACTGGATTTGAAAATCCCGACCAATTATAAAACTAGATTTGAAAATCCAGACCAGTTATAGAAAATGGATTTGAAAATCCCGACTAGTTATAAAACTGGATTTGAAAATCCCGACCAGTTATAGAAACTGGATTTGAAAATTCTGACCAGTTATAAAACCGGATTTGAAAATCCCGACCAGTTATAGAAACTGGATTTAAAAATTCCGACTAGTTATGACACTAGATTTGAAAATCCCGACCTATTATAGATACTTGATTTGAAAATCCCGAACAGTTATAAAAACTGGAGTTGAAAATCCCGACCAGTTATAGAAACTGGATTTGAAAATCCTGACAGTTATAGAAACTGGATTTGAAAATCTCGAACAGTTATAGAAACTGGATTTGAAAATCCAGACCAGTTATAGAAACTGGATTTGAAAATCCCGACCAGTTATAAAATCTGGAATTGAAAATCCCGACCAGTTATAGAAACTGGATTTCAAAATCCCGACCAGTTATAAATACTGGATTTGAAAATCCCGACCAGTTATAAAAACTGGATTTGAAAATCCAGACCAGTTATAACACTGAATTTGAAAATCCCGACCGGTTATAAAAACTGGATTTGAAAATCCCGACCAGTTATAAAAACTTGATTTGAAAATCCTGACCAGTTATAGAAACTGGATTTGAAAATTCCGACCAGTTATAAAAACTGGATTTGAAAATTCCGACCAGTTATAAAACTGGATTTGAAAATCCCGACCAGTTATAGAAACTGGATTTGAAAATCCTGATCAGTTATAACACTGCATTTGAAAATCCCGACCAATTATAAAACTAGATTTGAAAATCCGGACCTGTTATAGAAACTGGATTTGAAAATCCCGACCAGTTATAAATCTGGATTTGAAAATCCCAACCAGTTATAAAACTATATTTAAAAATCCCGACCAGTTATAGAAACTGCATTTGAAAATCCTGACCAGTTATAAAATCTGTTATTGAAAATCCCGATCAGTTAAAGAAATTGGATTTGAAAATCCCGACCAGTTATGACAATAGATTTGGAAATCACGATCAGTTATAGAAACTGGATTTGAAAATCCCGATCAGTTATAGAAAGTGGATTTGAAAATCCGACCAGTTATAGAAACTGGATTTGAAAATCCCGACCAGTTGTAAAAACTGAATTTCAAAATCCCGACCAGTTATAAAAACTAGATTTGAAAATCCCGACCAGTTATAGAAACTAGATTTGAAAATCCCGACCAGTTATAGAAACTGGATTTGAAAATCCCGACCAGTTATAAAAACTAGATTTGAAAATCCCGACCAGTTATAAAACTGGATTTCAAAATCCTGACCAGTTATAGAAACTGAATTTGAAAATCCCGACCAGTTATAAAAACTGGATTTGAAAATCCCGACCAGTTATAAAAACTGGATTTCAAAATCCCGACCAGTTATAAAAACTGCATTTGAAAATCCTGACCAGTTATAGAAACTGGATTTGAAAATCCCGACTAGTTATAGAAACTGGATTTGAAAATATCGACCAGTTATAGAAACTGAATTTGAAAATCCCGACCGGTTATAAAAACTAGATTTGAAAATCCCGACCAGTTATAGAAACTAGATTTGAAAATCCCGACCAGTTATAGAAACTGGATTTGAAAATCCCGACCAGTTATAAAAACTGGATTTGAAAATCCTGATCAGTTATAACACTGGATTTGAAAATTCCGACCAATTATAAAACTAGATTTGAAAATCTGGACCTGTTATAGAAACTGGATTTGAAAATCCCGACCAGTTAAAAAACTGGATTTGAAAATCTCAACCAGTTATAAAACTAGATTTTAAAATCCCGACCAGTTATAGAAACTGGATTTGAAAATCCTGACGAGTTATAAAAACTGGATTTGAAAATCCCGACCAGTTATAAAAACTAGATTTGAAATTCCCGACCAGTTATCGAAACTGGATTTGAAAATCCCGACCAGTTATAGAAACTGGATTTGAAAATATCGACCACATTTAGAAACTAGATTTGAAAATCCCGACCAGTTATAAAACTGGATTTGAAAATCCCGACCAGTTATAGAAACTGGATTTAAAAATCCTGACTAGTTATAAAAACTGGATTTGAAAATCCCAAACAGTTATAGAAACTGGATTTCAAAATCCCGACCAGTTATAGAAACTGGAGTTGAAAATCCCGACCAGTTATAAAACTGAATTTAAAAATCCCGACCAGTTATAAACACTGAATTTGAAAATCCCGACCAGTTATAAAAACTGAATTTGAAAATACTGACCAGTTATAGAAACTGAATTTGAAAATTCGGACCAGTTATAAAAACTGGATTTGAAAATCCCGACTAGTTATAAAACTGGATTTGAAAATCCCGACGAATTATAGAAACTGAATTTGAAAATCCTGATCAGTTATAACACTGGATTTGAAAATCCCGACCAATTATAAAACTAGATTTGAAAATCCAGACCAGTTATAAAAAATGGATTTGAAAATCCCGACCAGTTATAAAACTGGATTTGAAAATCCCGACCAGTTATAGAAACTGGATTTGAAAATCCTGACCAGTTATAAAACTGGATTTGAAAATCCCGACCAGTTATAGAAACTGAATTTAAAAATTCCGACCAGTTATGACACTAGATTTGAAAATCCCGACCAGTTATAACACTGAATTTGAAAATCCCGAACAGTTATAAAAACTGGATTTGAAAATCCCGACCAGTTATAGAAACTGGATTTGAAAATCCTGACCAGTTATAGAAACTGGATTTGAAAATCCCGACCAGTTATAAAAACTAGATTTGAAAATCCCGACCAGTTATAGAAACTGGATTTGAAAATCCGGACCAGTTATAGAAACTGGATTTGAAAATATCGACCAATTATAGAAACTAGATTTGAAAATCCCGATCAGTTATAAAATTGGATTTTAAAATCCCGACCAATTATAGAAACTGGATTTGAAAATCCTGACCAGTTATAGAAACTGGATTTGAAAATCCCGACCAGTTATAAAAACTAGATTTGAAAATCCCGACCAGTTATAGAAACTGGATTTGAAAATCCGGACCAGTTATAGAAACTGGATTTGAAAATATCGACCAATTATAGAAACTAGATTTGAAAATCCCGATCAGTTATAAAACTGGATTTGAAAATCTCGACCAGTTATAGAAACTGGAGTTGAAAATCCCGACCAGTTATAACACTGAATTTGAAAATCCCGACCAGTTATAAAAACTGGATTTGAAAATCCCAACCAGTTATAGAAACTGGATTTGAAAATCCTGACCAGTTATAGAAACTGAATTTGAAAATTCGGACCAGTTATAAAAACTGGATTTGAAAATCCCGACTAGTTATAAAACTGGATTTGAAAATCCCGACGAATTATAGAAACTGAATTTGAAAATCCTGATCAGTTATAACACTGGATTTGAAAATCCCGACCAATTATAAAACTAGATTTGAAAATCCAGACCAGTTATAAAAAATGGATTTGAAAATCCCGACCAGTTATAAAACTGGATTTGAAAATCCCGACCAGTTATAGAAACTGGATTTAAAAATCCTGACTAGTTATAAAAACTGGATTTGAAAATCCCAAACAGTTATAGAAACTGGATTTCAAAATCCCGACCAGTTATAGAAACTGGAGTTGAAAATCCCGACCAGTTATAAAACTGAATTTAAAAATCCCGACCAGTTATAAAAACTGAATTTGAAAATCCCGACCAGTTATAGAAACTGAATTTGAAAATACTAACCAGTTATAGAAACTGAATTTGAAAATTCGGACCAGTTATAAAAACTGGATTTGAAAATCCCGACTAGTTATAAAACTGGATTTGAAAATCCCGACGAATTATAGAAACTGAATTTGAAAATCCTGATCAGTTATAACACTGGATTTGAAAATCCCGACCAATTATAAAACTAGATTTGAAAATCCAGACCAGTTATAAAAAATGGATTTGAAAATCCCGACCAGTTATAAAACTGGATTTGAAAATCCCGACCAGTTATAGAAACTAGATTTGAAAATCCTGACCAGTTATAAAACTGGATTTGAAAATCCCGACCAGTTATAGAAACTGAATTTAAAAATTCCGACCAGTTATGACACTAGATTTGAAAATCCCGACCAGTTATAACACTGAATTTGAAAATCCCGAACAGTTATAAAAACTGGATTTGAAAATCCCGACCAGTTATAGAAACTGGATTTGAAAATCCTGACCAGTTTTAGAAATTGGATTTTAAAATCCCGACCAATTATAGAAACTGGATTTGAAAATCCTGACCAGTTATAGAAACTGGATTTGAAAATCCCGACCAGTTATAAAAACTAGATTTGAAAATCCCGACCAGTTATAGAAACTGGATTTGAAAATCCCGACCAGTTATAGAAACTGGATTTGAAAATATCGACCAATTATAGAAACTAGATTTGAAAATCCCGATCAGTTATAAAACTGGATTTGAAAATCTCGACCAGTTATAGAAACTGGAGTTGAAAATCCCGACCAGTTATAACACTGAATTTGAAAATCCCGACCAGTTATAAAAACTGGATTTGAAAATCCCAACCAGTTATAGAAACTGGATTTGAAAATCCTGACCAGTTATAGAAACTAGATTTGAAAATCCTGACCAGTTATAAAACTGGATTTGAAAATCCCGACCAGTTATAGAAACTGAATTTAAAAATTCCGACCAGTTATGACACTAGATTTGAAAATCCCGACCAGTTATAACACTGAATTTGAAAATCCCGAACAGTTATAAAAACTGGATTTGAAAATCCCGACCAGTTATAGAAACTGGATTTGAAAATCCTGACCAGTTTTAGAAATTGGATTTTAAAATCCCGACCAATTATAGAAACTGGATTTGAAAATCCTGACCAGTTATAGAAACTGGATTTGAAAATCCCGACCAGTTATAAAAACTAGATTTGAAAATCCCGACCAGTTATAGAAACTGGATTTGAAAATCCCGACCAGTTATAGAAACTGGATTTGAAAATATCGACCAATTATAGAAACTAGATTTGAAAATCCCAATCAGTTATAAAACTGGATTTGAAAATCTCGACCAGTTATAGAAACTGGAGTTGAAAATCCCGACCAGTTATAACACTGAATTTGAAAATCCCGACCAGTTATAAAAACTGGATTTGAAAATCCCAACCAGTTATAGAAACTGGATTTGAAAATCCTGACCAGTTATAGAAACTGAATTTGAAAATCCCGACCAGTTATTAAAACTGGATTTGAAAATCCCGACCAGTTATAAAACTGGATTTGAAAATCCCGACGAGTTATAGAAACTGAATTTGAAAATCCTGATCAGTTATAACATTGGATTTGAAAATCCCGACCAATTATAAAACTAGATTTGAAAATCCCGACCAGTTATAAAACTGGAGTTGAAAATCCCGACCAGTTATAAAAACTAGAGTTGAAAATGCCGACCAGTTATAGAAACTGGATTTGAAAATCCCGACCAGTTATAGAAACTGGATTTGAAAATCTCGACCAGTTATAGAAACAGGATTTGAAAATCCCGACCAGTTATAGAAACTAGATTTGAAAATCCCGACCATTTATAAAATCTGGAATTGAAAATCCCGACCAGTTATAGAAACTGATTTCAAAATCCCGACCAGTTATAGAAACTGGATTTGAAAATCCCGACCAGTTATAGAAACTGGATTTGAAAATCCCGACCAGTTATAACACTGAATTTGAAAATCCCGACCGGTTATAAAAACTGGATTTGAAAATCCCGACCAGTTATAGAATGTTGATTTGAAAATCCTGACCAGTTATAGAAACTGGATTTGAAAATCCCGACCAGTTATAAAAACTGAATTTGAAAATCTCGACCAGTTATAAAACTGGATTTGAAAATCCCGACCAGTTATAGAAATTAGATTTGAAAATCCTGATCAGTTATAACACTGGATTTGAAAATCCCGACCAATTATAAAACTAGATTTGAAAATCGGGACCTATTATAAAAACTGGATTTGAAAATCCCGACCAGTTATAAATCTGGATTTGAAAATCCCAACCAGTTATAAAACTAGATTTAAAAATCCCGACCAGTTATAGAAACAGCATTTGAAAATCCTGACCAGTTATAAAACTGGATTTGAAAATCCCGACCAGTTATAGAAATTGGATTTGAAAATCCCGACCAGTTATGACACTAGATTTTGAAATCACGACCAGTTATAGAAACTGGATTTGAAAATCCCAACCAGTTATAGAAACTGAATTTGAAAATCCCGACCAGTTATAAAAACTGGATTTGAAAATCCCGACTAGTTATAAAACTGGATTTGAAAATCCCGACGAGTTATAAAACTGGATTTGAAAATCCCGACCAGTTATAGAAACAGCATTTGAAAATTCTGACCAGTTATAAAACTGGATTTGAAAATCCCGACCAGTTATAGAAATTGGATTTGAAAATCCCGACCAGTTATGACACTAGATTTTGAAATCACGACCAGTTATAGAAACTGGATTTGAAAATCCTGACCAGTTATAGAAACTGAATTTGAAAATCCCGACCAGTTATAAAAACTGGATTTGAAAATCCCGACTAATTATAAAACTGGATTTGAAAATCCCGACGAGTTATAGAAACTGAATTTGAAAATCCTGATCAGTTATAACACTGGATTTGAAAATCCCGACCAATTATAAAACTAGATTTGAAAATCCAGACCAGTTATAAAAAATGAATTTGAAAATCCCGACCAGTTACAAAACTGGATTTGAAAATCCCGACCAGTTATAGAAACTGGATTTGAAAATCCTGACCAGTTATAAAACTGGATTTGAAAATCGCGACCAGTTATAGAAACTGGATTTAAAAATTCCGACCAGTTATGACACTAGATTTGAAAATCCCGACCAGTTATAACACTGAATTTGAAAATCCCGACCAGTTATAAAAACTGGATTTGAAAATCCCGACCAGTTATAGAAACTAGATTTAAAAATCCCGACCAGTTATAGAAACAGCATTTGAAAATCCTGACCAGTTATAAAACTGGATTTGAAAATCCCGACCAGTTATAGAAATTGGATTTGAAAATCCCGACCAGTTATGACACTAGATTTTGAAATCACGACCAGTTATAGAAACTGGATTTGAAAATCCCAACCAGTTATAGAAACTGAATTTGAAAATCCCGACCAGTTATAAAAACTGGATTTGAAAATCCCGACTAGTTATAAAACTGGATTTGAAAATCCCGACGAGTTATAAAACTGGATTTGAAAATCCCGACCAGTTATAGAAACAGCATTTGAAAATCCTGACCAGTTATAAAACTGGATTTGAAAATCCCGACCAGTTATAGAAATTGGATTTGAAAATCCCGACCAGTTATGACACTAGATTTTGAAATCACGACCAGTTATAGAAACTGGATTTGAAAATCCCAACCAGTTATAGAAACTGAATTTGAAAATCCCGACCAGTTATAAAAACTGGATTTGAAAATCCCGACTAGTTATAAAACTGGATTTGAAAATCCCGACGAGTTATAGAAACTGAATTTGAAAATCCTGATCAGTTATAACACTGGATTTGAAAATCCCGACCAATTATAAAACTAGATTTGAAAATCCAGACCAGTTATAAAAAATGAATTTGAAAATCCCGACCAGTTACAAAACTGGATTTGAAAATCCCGACCAGTTATAGAAACTGGATTTGAAAATCCTGACCAGTTATAAAACTGGATTTGAAAATCCCGACTAGTTATAGAAACTGGATTTAAAAATTCCGACCAGTTATGACACTAGATTTGAAAATCCCGACCAGTTATAACACTGAATTTGAAAATCCCGACCAGTTATAAAAACTGGATTTGAAAATCTCGACCAGTTATAGAAACTGGATTTGAAAATCCTGACCAGTTATAGAAACTGGATTTTAAAATCCCGACCAATTATAGAAACTGGATTTGAAAATCCTGACCAGTTATAGAAACTGGATTTGAAAATCCCGACCAGTTATAGAAACTGGATTTGAAAATCCCGACCAGTTATAGAAACTGGATTTGAAAATATCGACCAATTATAGAAACTAGATTTGAAAATCCCGACCAGTTATAAAACTGGATTTGAAAATCTCGACCAGTTATAGAAACTGGATTTGAAAATCTCGACCAGTTATAGAAACTGGATTTGAAAATCCCGACCAGTTACAAAAACTGGATTTGAAAATCCCGACCAGTTATAAAAACTAGATTTCAAAATCTTGATCAGTTATAGAAACTGGATTTGAAAATCCCGACCAGTTACAGAAACTGGATTTGAAAATCCCGAGCAGTTATAGAAACTAGATTTGAAAATCCCGACAAGTTATAAAACTGGATTTGAAAATCCCGACCAGTTATAGAAACTGGATTTGAAAATCCCGACCAGTTATAAAAACTGGATTTGAAAATCCCGACCAGTTATAGAAACTGGATTTCAAAATACCGACCAGTTATAGAAACTGGATTTGAAAATCCCGACCAGTTATAGAAACTGGATTTGAAATTCCCGACCAGTTATAACACTGAATTTGAAAATCCCGACCAGTTATAAAAACTGGATTTTAAAATCCCGACCAGTTATAGAAAATGGATTTGAAAATCCTGACCTGTTATAGAAACTGAATTTGAAAATCCTGACCAGTTATGAAAACTGGATTTTAAAATCCCGACCAGTTATAAAACTGGATTTGAAAATCCCGACGAGTTATAGAAACTAAATTTGAAAATCCTGATCAGTTATAACACTGGATTTGAAAATCCCGACCAATTATAAAACTAGATTTGAAAATCCCGACCAGTTATAGCAAATGGATTTGAAAATCTTGACCAGTTATAAAACTGGATTTGAAAATCCCGACCAGTTATGACACTAGATTTGAAAATCCCGACCAGTTATAGAAACTGGATTTGAAAATCCCGACCAGTTATAAAAACTAGATTTGAAAATCCTGACCAGTTATAAAAACTAGATTTGAAAATCTCAACCAGTTATAGAAACTGAATTTGAAAATCCTGACCAGTTATAGAAACTGGATTTGAAAATCCCGACCAGTTATAGAAACTGGATTTGAAAATCCCGACTAGTTATAAAAACTGGATTTGAAAATCCCGACCAGTTATAGAAACTGGATTTGAAAATCCTGACCAGTTATAGAAACTGAATTTGAAAATCCTGACCAGTTATGAAAACTGGATTTGAAAATCCCGACCAGTTATAAAACTGGA
Organism: Nuphar pumila; assembly: GCF_984573655.1. NCBI lineage: Eukaryota > Viridiplantae > Streptophyta > Magnoliopsida > Nymphaeales > Nymphaeaceae > Nuphar > Nuphar pumila. The sequence continues at coordinate 71,300,838 of NC_143258.1, forward strand.
TTTGAAAATCCCGACGAGTTATAAAAACTAAATTTGAAAATCCTGATCAGTTATAACACTGGATTTGAAAATCCCGACCAATTATAAAACTAGATTTGAAAATTCCGACCAGTTATAGCAAATGGATTTGAAAATCCCGACCAGTTATAAAACTGGATTTGAAAATCCTGACCAGTTATGACACTAGATTTGAAAATCCCGATCAGTTATAGAAACTGGATTTGAAAATCCCGACCAGTTATAAAAACTAGATTTGAAAATTCCGACCAGTTATAGAAACTGGATTTGAAAATCCTGATCAGTTATAGAAATTGGATTTTAAAATCCCGACCAATTATAGAAACTGGATTTGAAAATCCTGACCAGTTATAGAAACTGGATTTGAAAATCCCGACCAGTTATAAAAACTAGATTTGAAAATCTCGACCAGTTATAGAAACTGGATTTGAAAATCCCGACCAGTTATAGAAACTGGATTTGAAAATCCCGACCAGTTATAGAAACTAGATTTAAAAATCCCAACCAGTTATAAAACTGGATTTGAAAATCCAGACCAGTTATAGAAACTGGATTTGAAAATTCCGACCAGTTATAAAAACTAGATTTGAAAATCCCGACCAGTTATAGAAACTGGATTTCAAAATACCGACCAGTTATAGAAACTGGATTTGAAAATCCCGACCAGTTATAGAAACTGGATTTGAAAATCCCGACCAGTTATAACACTGAATTTGAAAATCCCGACCAGTTATAAAACTAGATTTGAAAATCCCGACCAGTTATAGAAAATGGATTTGAAAATCCCGACCAGTTATAAAACTGGATTTGAAAATCTCGACCAGTTATAAAGCTGGATTTGAAAATCCCGACCAGTTATAAAAACTAGATTTGAAAATCCTGACCAGTTATAGAAACTGGATTTGAAAATCCCGACCAGTTATAGAAACTGGATTTGAAAATATCGACCAATTATAGAAACTAGATTTGAAAATCCTGACCAGTTATAAAAACTAGATTTGAAAATCCCGACCAGTTATAAAAACTAGATTTGAAAATCCCGACCAGTTATAGAAACTGGATTTGAAAATCCCGACCAGTTATAGAAACTGGATTTGAAATATCGACCAATTATAGAAACTAGATTTGAAAATCCCGACCAGTTATAAAACTGGATTTGAAAATCTCGACCAGTTATAGAAACTGGATTTGAAAATCCCGACCAGTTATAAAAACTGGATTTGAAAATCCCAACCAGTTATAGAAACTGGATTTCAAAATCCCGACCAGTTATAGAAACTGGAGTTGAAAATCCCGACCAGTTATAACACTGAATTTGAAAATCCCGACCAGTTATAAAAACTGGATTTGAAAATCCCAACCAGTTATAGAAACTGGATTTGAAAATCCTGACCAGTTATAGAAACTGAATTTGAAAATCCCGACCAGTTATTAAAACTGGATTTGAAAATCCCGACCAGTTATAAAACTGGATTTGAAAATCCCGACGAGTTATAGAAACTGAATTTGAAAATCCTGATCAATTATAACACTGGATTTGAAAATCCCGACCAATTATAAAACTAGATTTGAAAATCCCGACCAGTTATAAAACTGGATTTGAAAATCCCGACCAGTTATAAAAACTAGAGTTGAAAATGCCGACCAGTTATAGAAACTGGATTTGAAAATCCCGACCAGTTATAGAAACTGGATTTGAAAATCTCGACCAGTTATAGAAATAGGATTTGAAAATCCCGACCAGTTATAGAAACTAGATTTGAAAATCCCGACCATTTATAAAATCTGGAATTGAAAATCCCGACCAGTTATAGAAACTGATTTCAAAATCCCGACCAGTTATAGAAACTGGATTTGAAAATCCCGCCAGTTATAGAAACTGGATTTGAAAATCCCGACCAGTTATAACACTGAATTTGAAAATCCCGACCGGTTATAAAAACTGGATTTGAAAATCCTGACCAGTTATAGAATATTGATTTGAAAATCCTGACCAGTTATAGAAACTGGATTTGAAAATCCCGACCAGTTATAAAAACTGGATTTGAAAATCTCGACCAGTTATAAAACTGGATTTGAAAATCCCGACCAGTTATAGAAATTAGATTTGAAAATCCTGATCAGTTATAACATTGGATTTGAAAATCCCGACCAATTATAAAACTAGATTTGAAAATCGGGACCTATTATAAAAACTGGATTTGAAAATCCCGACCAGTTATAAATCTCGATTTGAAAATCCCAACCAGTTATAAAACTAGATTTAAAAATCCCGACCAGTTATAGAAACAACATTTGAAAATCCTGACCAGTTATAAAACTGGATTTGAAAATCCCGACCAGTTATAGAAATTGGATTTGAAAATCCCGACCAGTTATGACACTAGATTTTGAAATCACGACCAGTTATAGAAACTGGATTTGAAAATCCCAACCAGTTATAGAAACTGGATTTGAAAATCCCGACCAGTTATAGAAACTGGATTTGAAAATCCCGACCAGTTATAGAAACTGGATTTGAAAATCTCGATCAGTTATAGAAACTAGATTTGAAAATCCCGACCAGTTATAAAACTGGATTTGAAAATCCCGACCAGTTATAGAAACTGGATTTGAAAATCCCGACCAGTTATAAAAACTGGATTTGAAAATCCCGACCAGTTATAGAAACTGGATTTCAAAATACCGACCAGTTATAGAAACTGGATTTGAAAATCCCGACCAGTTATAGAAACTGGATTTGAAAATCCCGACCAGTTATAACACTGAATTTGAAAATCCCGACCAGTTATAAAAACTGGATTTGAAAATCCCGACCAGTTATAGAAACTGGATTTGAAAATCCTGACCTGTTATAGAAACTGAATTTGAAAATCCTGACCAGTTATGAAAACTGGATTTGAAAATCCCGACCAGTTATAAAACTGGATTTGAAAATCCCGACGAGTTATAGAAACTAAATTTGAAAATCCTGATCAGTTATAACACTGGATTTGAAAATCCCGACAAATTATAAAACTAGATTTGAAAATCCCGACCAGTTATAGAAAATGGATTTGAAAATCCCGACCAGTTATAAAATTGGATTTGAAAATCCCGACCAGTTATGACACTAGATTTGAAAATCCCGACCAGTTATAGAAACTGGATTTGAAAATCCCGACCAGTTATAAAAACTAGATTTGAAAATTTAGACCAGTTATTGAAACTGGATTTAAAAATCCTGACCAGTTATAGAAATTGGATTTTAAAATCCCGACCAATTATAGAAACTGGATTTGAAAATCCTGACCAGTTATAGAAACTGGATTTGAAAATCCCGACCAGTTATAAAAACTAGACTTGAAAATCCCGATCAGTTATAAAAACTGGATTTGAAAATCCCGACCAGTTATAGAAACTGGATTTGGAAATATCGACCAGTTATAGAAACTAGATTTGAAAATCCCAACCAGTTATAAAACTAGATTTGAAAATCCCGACCAGTTATAAAAACTGGATTTGAAAATGCCAACCAGTTATAGAAACTGGATTTCAAAATCCCTACCAGTTATAGAAACTGGAGTTGAAAATCCCGACCAGTTATAAAAACTGGATTTGAAAATCCCGACCAGTTATAAAACTGGATTTGAAAATCCTGACTAGTTATAGGAACTGAATTTGAAAATCCTGACCAGTTATAAAAACTGGATTTGAAAGTCCCGACCAGTTATAAAAACTGGATTTGAAAATCCCGACCAGTTATAGAAACTGGATTTGAAAATCCTGACCAGTTATAGAAATTGAGTTTGAAAATCCTGACCAGTTATGAAAACTGGATTTGAAAATCCCGACCAGTTATAAAACTGGATTTGAAAATCCCGACGAGTTATAGAAACTAAATTTGAAAATCCTGATCAGTTATAACACTGGATTTGAAAATTCCGACCAATTATAAAACTAGATTTGAAAATCCCGACCAGTTATAGCAAATGGATTTGAAAATCCCGACCAGTTATAAAACTGGATTTGAAAATCCCGACCAGTTATGACACTAGATTTGAAAATCCCGACCAGTTATAAAAACTGGATTTGAAAATCCCGACCAGTTATAGAAACTGGATTTTAAAATCCCGACCAATTATAGAAACTGGATTTGAAAATCCTGACCAGTTATAGAAACTGGATTTGAAAATCCCGACCAGTTATAAAAACTAGATTTGAAAATCCCGACCAGTTATAGAAACTGGATTTGAAAATCCCGACCAGTTATAGAAACTGGATTTGAAAATATCGACCAGTTATAGAAACTAGATTTGAAAATCCCGACCAGTTATAAAACTGGATTTGAAAATCTCGACCAGTTATAGAAACTGGATTTGAAAATCCCGACCAGTTATAAAAACTGGATTTGAAAATCCCGACCAGTTATAGAAACTGGATTTGAAAATCCTGACCAGTTATAGAAACTGGATTTTAAAATCCCGACCAATTATAGAAACTGGATTTGAAAATCCTGACCAGTTATAGAAACTGGATTTGAAAATCCCGACCAGTTATAAAAACTGGATTTGAAAATCCCGACCAGTTATAGAAACTGGATTTTAAAATCCCGACCAGTTATAAAAACTGGATTTTAAAATCCCGACTAGTTATAGAAACTGGATTTGAAAATCCCGACTAGTTATAGAAACTGGATTTGAAAATCCCGACCAGTTATAGAAACTGGATTTGAAAATATCGACCAATTATAGAAACTAGATTTGAAAATCCCGACCAGTTATAAAACTGGATTTGAAAATCTCGACCAGTTATAGAAACTGGATTTGAAAATCCCGACCAGTTATAAAAACTGGATTTGAAAATTCCAACCAGTTATAGAAACTGGATTTCAAAATCCCGACCAGTTATAGAAACTGGAGTTGAAAATCCCGACCAGTTATAAAACTGAATTTAAAAATCCCGACCAGTTATAAAAACTGAATTTGAAAATCCCGACTAGTTATAGAAACTGGATTTGAAAATCCTGACCAGTTATAGAAACTGAATTTGAAAATCCCGACCAGTTATAAAAACTGGATTTGAAAATCCCGACCAGTTATAAAACTGGATTTGAAAATCCCGACGAGTTATAGAAACTGAATTTGAAAATCCTTATCAGTTATAACACTGGATTTGAAAATCCCGACCAATTATAAAACTAGATTTGAAAATCCAGACCAGTTATAGAAAATGGATTTGAAAATCCCGACTAGTTATAAAACTGGATTTGAAAATCCCGACCAGTTATAGAAACTGGATTTGAAAATTCTGACCAGTTATAAAACCGGATTTGAAAATCCCGACCAGTTATAGAAACTGGATTTAAAAATTCCGACTAGTTATGACACTAGATTTGAAAATCCCGACCTATTATAGATACTTGATTTGAAAATCCCGAACAGTTATAAAAACTGGAGTTGAAAATCCCGACCAGTTATAGAAACTGGATTTGAAAATCCTGACAGTTATAGAAACTGGATTTGAAAATCTCGAACAGTTATAGAAACTGGATTTGAAAATCCAAACCAGTTATAGAAACTGGATTTGAAAATCCCGACCAGTTATAAAATCTGGAATTGAAAATCCCGACCAGTTATAGAAACTGGATTTCAAAATCCCGACCAGTTATAAATACTGGATTTGAAAATCCCGACCAGTTATAAAAACTGGATTTGAAAATCCAGACCAGTTATAACACTGAATTTGAAAATCCCGACCGGTTATAAAAACTGGATTTGAAAATCCCGACCAGTTATAAAAACTTGATTTGAAAATCCTGACCAGTTATAGAAACTGGATTTGAAAATTCCGACCAGTTATAAAAACTGGATTTGAAAATTCCGACCAGTTATAAAACTGGATTTGAAAATCCCGACCAGTTATAGAAACTGGATTTGAAAATCCTGATCAGTTATAACACTGCATTTGAAAATCCCGACCAATTATAAAACTAGATTTGAAAATCCGGACCTGTTATAGAAACTGGATTTGAAAATCCCGACCAGTTATAAATCTGGATTTTAAAATCCCAACCAGTTATAAAACTATATTTAAAAATCCCGACCAGTTATAGAAACTGCATTTGAAAATCCTGACCAGTTATAAAATCTGTTATTGAAAATCCCGATCAGTTAAAGAAATTGGATTTGAAAATCCCGACCAGTTATGACAATAGATTTGGAAATCACGATCAGTTATAGAAACTGGATTTGAAAATCCCGATCAGTTATAGAAAGTGGATTTGAAAATCCGACCAGTTATAGAAACTGGATTTGAAAATCCCGACCAGTTGTAAAAACTGAATTTCAAAATCCCGACCAGTTATAAAAACTAGATTTGAAAATCCCGACCAGTTATAGAAACTAGATTTGAAAATCCCGACCAGTTATAGAAACTGGATTTGAAAATCCCGACCAGTTATAAAAACTAGATTTGAAAATCCCGACCAGTTATAAAACTGGATTTCAAAATCCTGACCAGTTATAGAAACTGAATTTGAAAATCCCGACCAGTTATAAAAACTGGATTTGAAAATCCCGACCAGTTATAAAAACTGGATTTCAAAATCCCGACCAGTTATAAAAACTGCATTTGAAAATCCTGACCAGTTATAGAAACTGGATTTGAAAATCCCGACTAGTTATAGAAACTGGATTTGAAAATATCGACCAGTTATAGAAACTGAATTTGAAAATCCCGACCGGTTATAAAAACTAGATTTGAAAATCCCGACCAGTTATAGAAACTAGATTTGAAAATCCCGACCAGTTATAGAAACTGGATTTGAAAATCCCGACCAGTTATAAAAACTGGATTTGAAAATCCTGATCAGTTATAACACTGGATTTGAAAATTCCGACCAATTATAAAACTAGATTTGAAAATCTGGACCTGTTATAGAAACTGGATTTGAAAATCCCGACCAGTTAAAAAACTGGATTTGAAAATCTCAACCAGTTATAAAACTAGATTTTAAAATCCCGACCAGTTATAGAAACTGGATTTGAAAATCCTGACGAGTTATAAAAACTGGATTTGAAAATCCCGACCAGTTATAAAAACTAGATTTGAAATTCCCGACCAGTTATCGAAACTGGATTTGAAAATCCCGACCAGTTATAGAAACTGGATTTGAAAATATCGACCACATTTAGAAACTAGATTTGAAAATCCCGACCAGTTATAAAACTGGATTTGAAAATCCCGACCAGTTATAGAAACTGGATTTAAAAATCCTGACTAGTTATAAAAACTGGATTTGAAAATCCCAAACAGTTATAGAAACTGGATTTCAAAATCCCGACCAGTTATAGAAACTGGAGTTGAAAATCCCGACCAGTTATAAAACTGAATTTAAAAATCCCGACCAGTTATAAAAACTGAATTTGAAAATCCCGACCAGTTATAAAAACTGAATTTGAAAATACTGACCAGTTATAGAAACTGAATTTGAAAATTCGGACCAGTTATAAAAACTGGATTTGAAAATCCCGACTAGTTATAAAACTGGATTTGAAAATCCCGACGAATTATAGAAACTGAATTTGAAAATCCTGATCAGTTATAACACTGGATTTGAAAATCCCGACCAATTATAAAACTAGATTTGAAAATCCAGACCAGTTATAAAAAATGGATTTGAAAATCCCGACCAGTTATAAAACTGGATTTGAAAATCCCGACCAGTTATAGAAACTGGATTTGAAAATCCTGACCAGTTATAAAACTGGATTTGAAAATCCCGACCAGTTATAGAAACTGAATTTAAAAATTCCGACCAGTTATGACACTAGATTTGAAAATCCCGACCAGTTATAACACTGAATTTGAAAATCCCGAACAGTTATAAAAACTGGATTTGAAAATCCCGACCAGTTATAGAAACTGGATTTGAAAATCCTGACCAGTTTTAGAAATTGGATTTTAAAATCCCGACCAATTATAGAAACTGGATTTGAAAATCCTGACCAGTTATAGAAACTGGATTTGAAAATCCCGACCAGTTATAAAAACTAGATTTGAAAATCCCGACCAGTTATAGAAACTGGATTTGAAAATCCGGACCAGTTATAGAAACTGGATTTGAAAATATCGACCAATTATAGAAACTAGATTTGAAAATCCCGATCAGTTATAAAACTGGATTTGAAAATCTCGACCAGTTATAGAAACTGGAGTTGAAAATCCCGACCAGTTATAACACTGAATTTGAAAATCCCGACCAGTTATAAAAACTGGATTTGAAAATCCCAACCAGTTATAGAAACTGGATTTGAAAATCCTGACCAGTTATAGAAACTGAATTTGAAAATTCGGACCAGTTATAAAAACTGGATTTGAAAATCCCGACTAGTTATAAAACTGGATTTGAAAATCCCGACGAATTATAGAAACTGAATTTGAAAATCCTGATCAGTTATAACACTGGATTTGAAAATCCCGACCAATTATAAAACTAGATTTGAAAATCCAGACCAGTTATAAAAAATGGATTTGAAAATCCCGACCAGTTATAAAACTGGATTTGAAAATCCCGACCAGTTATAGAAACTGGATTTAAAAATCCTGACTAGTTATAAAAACTGGATTTGAAAATCCCAAACAGTTATAGAAACTGGATTTCAAAATCCCGACCAGTTATAGAAACTGGAGTTGAAAATCCCGACCAGTTATAAAACTGAATTTAAAAATCCCGACCAGTTATAAAAACTGAATTTGAAAATCCCGACCAGTTATAGAAACTGAATTTGAAAATACTAACCAGTTATAGAAACTGAATTTGAAAATTCGGACCAGTTATAAAAACTGGATTTGAAAATCCCGACTAGTTATAAAACTGGATTTGAAAATCCCGACGAATTATAGAAACTGAATTTGAAAATCCTGATCAGTTATAACACTGGATTTGAAAATCCCGACCAATTATAAAACTAGATTTGAAAATCCAGACCAGTTATAAAAAATGGATTTGAAAATCCCGACCAGTTATAAAACTGGATTTGAAAATCCCGACCAGTTATAGAAACTAGATTTGAAAATCCTGACCAGTTATAAAACTGGATTTGAAAATCCCGACCAGTTATAGAAACTGAATTTAAAAATTCCGACCAGTTATGACACTAGATTTGAAAATCCCGACCAGTTATAACACTGAATTTGAAAATCCCGAACAGTTATAAAAACTGGATTTGAAAATCCCGACCAGTTATAGAAACTGGATTTGAAAATCCTGACCAGTTTTAGAAATTGGATTTTAAAATCCCGACCAATTATAGAAACTGGATTTGAAAATCCTGACCAGTTATAGAAACTGGATTTGAAAATCCCGACCAGTTATAAAAACTAGATTTGAAAATCCCGACCAGTTATAGAAACTGGATTTGAAAATCCCGACCAGTTATAGAAACTGGATTTGAAAATATCGACCAATTATAGAAACTAGATTTGAAAATCCCGATCAGTTATAAAACTGGATTTGAAAATCTCGACCAGTTATAGAAACTGGAGTTGAAAATCCCGACCAGTTATAACACTGAATTTGAAAATCCCGACCAGTTATAAAAACTGGATTTGAAAATCCCAACCAGTTATAGAAACTGGATTTGAAAATCCTGACCAGTTATAGAAACTGAATTTGAAAATCCCGACCAGTTATTAAAACTGGATTTGAAAATCCCGACCAGTTATAAAACTGGATTTGAAAATCCCGACGAGTTATAGAAACTGAATTTGAAAATCCTGATCAGTTATAACATTGGATTTGAAAATCCCGACCAATTATAAAACTAGATTTGAAAATCCCGACCAGTTATAAAACTGGAGTTGAAAATCCCGACCAGTTATAAAAACTAGAGTTGAAAATGCCGACCAGTTATAGAAACTGGATTTGAAAATCCCGACCAGTTATAGAAACTGGATTTGAAAATCTCGACCAGTTATAGAAACAGGATTTGAAAATCCCGACCAGTTATAGAAACTAGATTTGAAAATCCCGACCATTTATAAAATCTGGAATTGAAAATCCCGACCAGTTATAGAAACTGATTTCAAAATCCCGACCAGTTATAGAAACTGGATTTGAAAATCCCGACCAGTTATAGAAACTGGATTTGAAAATCCCGACCAGTTATAACACTGAATTTGAAAATCCCGACCGGTTATAAAAACTGGATTTGAAAATCCCGACCAGTTATAGAATGTTGATTTGAAAATCCTGACCAGTTATAGAAACTGGATTTGAAAATCCCGACCAGTTATAAAAACTGAATTTGAAAATCTCGACCAGTTATAAAACTGGATTTGAAAATCCCGACCAGTTATAGAAATTAGATTTGAAAATCCTGATCAGTTATAACACTGGATTTGAAAATCCCGACCAATTATAAAACTAGATTTGAAAATCGGGACCTATTATAAAAACTGGATTTGAAAATCCCGACCAGTTATAAATCTGGATTTGAAAATCCCAACCAGTTATAAAACTAGATTTAAAAATCCCGACCAGTTATAGAAACAGCATTTGAAAATCCTGACCAGTTATAAAACTGGATTTGAAAATCCCGACCAGTTATAGAAATTGGATTTGAAAATCCCGACCAGTTATGACACTAGATTTTGAAATCACGACCAGTTATAGAAACTGGATTTGAAAATCCCAACCAGTTATAGAAACTGAATTTGAAAATCCCGACCAGTTATAAAAACTGGATTTGAAAATCCCGACTAGTTATAAAACTGGATTTGAAAATCCCGACGAGTTATAAAACTGGATTTGAAAATCCCGACCAGTTATAGAAACAGCATTTGAAAATCCTGACCAGTTATAGAAACAAGATTTGAAAATCCCGACCAGTTATAGAAACTGAATTTGAAAATCCTGATCAATTATAACACTGGATTTGAAAATCCCGACCAATTATAAAACTAGATTTAAAATCCCGACCAGTTATAAAACTAGATTTGAAAATCCCGACCATTTATAAAATCTGGAATTGAAAATCCCGACCAGTTATAGAAACTGATTTCAAAATCCCGACCAGTTATAGAAACTGGATTTGAAAATCCCGACCAGTTATAGAAACTGGATTTGAAAATCCCGACCAGTTATAACACTGAGTTTGAAAATCCCGACCGGTTATAAAAACTGGATTTGAAAATCCCGACCAGTTATAGAATGTTGATTTGAAAATCCTGACCAGTTATAGAAACTGGATTTGAAAATCCCGACCAGTTATAAAAACTGAATTTGAAAATCTCGACCAGTTATAAAACTGGATTTGAAAATCCCGACCAGTTATAGAAATTAGATTTGAAAATCCTGATCAGTTATAACACTGGATTTGAAAATCCCGACCAATTATAAAACTAGATTTGAAAATCGGGACCTATTATAAAAACTGGATTTGAAAATCCCGACCAGTTATAAATCTGGATTTGAAAATCCCAACCAGTTATAAAACTAGATTTAAAAATCCCGACCAGTTATAGAAACAGCATTTGAAAATCCTGACCAGTTATAAAACTGGATTTGAAAATCCCGACCAGTTATAGAAATTGGATTTGAAAATCCCGACCAGTTATGACACTAGATTTTGAAATCACGACCAGTTATAGAAACTGGATTTGAAAATCCCAACCAGTTATAGAAACTGAATTTGAAAATCCCGACCAGTTATAAAAACTGGATTTGAAAATCCCGACTAGTTATAAAACTGGATTTGAAAATCCCGACGAGTTATAAAACTGGATTTGAAAATCCCGACCAGTTATAGAAACAGCATTTGAAAATTCTGACCAGTTATAAAACTGGATTTGAAAATCCCGACCAGTTATAGAAATTGGATTTGAAAATCCCGACCAGTTATGACACTAGATTTTGAAATCACGACCAGTTATAGAAACTGGATTTGAAAATCCTGACCAGTTATAGAAACTGAATTTGAAAATCCCGACCAGTTATAAAAACTGGATTTGAAAATTCCAACCAGTTATAGAAACTGGATTTCAAAATCCCGACCAGTTATAGAAACTGGAGTTGAAAATCCCGACCAGTTATAAAACTGAATTTAAAAATCCCGACCAGTTATAAAAACTGAATTTGAAAATCCCGACTAGTTATAGAAACTGGATTTGAAAATCCTGACCAGTTATAAAAACTGAATTTGAAAATCCCGACCAGTTATAAAAACTGGATTTGAAAATCCCGACCAGTTATAAAACTGGATTTGAAAATCCCGACGAGTTATAGAAACTGAATTTGAAAATCCTTATCAGTTATAACACTGGATTTGAAAATCCCGACCAATTATAAAACTAGATTTGAAAATCCAGACCAGTTATAGAAAATGGATTTGAAAATCCCGACTAGTTATAAAACTGGATTTGAAAATCCCGACCAGTTATAGAAACTGGATTTGAAAATTCTGACCAGTTATAAAACCGGATTTGAAAATCCCGACCAGTTATAGAAACTGGATTTAAAAATTCCGACTAGTTATGACACTAGATTTGAAAATCCCGACCTATTATAGATACTTGATTTGAAAATCCCGAACAGTTATAAAAACTGGAGTTGAAAATCCCGACCAGTTATAGAAACTGGATTTGAAAATCCTGACAGTTATAGAAACTGGATTTGAAAATCTCGAACAGTTATAGAAACTGGATTTGAAAATCCAGACCAGTTATAGAAACTGGATTTGAAAATCCCGACCAGTTATAAAATCTGGAATTGAAAATCCCGACCAGTTATAGAAACTGGATTTCAAAATCCCGACCAGTTATAAATACTGGATTTGAAAATCCCGACCAGTTATAAAAACTGGATTTGAAAATCCAGACCAGTTATAACACTGAATTTGAAAATCCCGACCGGTTATAAAAACTGGATTTGAAAATCCCGACCAGTTATAAAAACTTGATTTGAAAATCCTGACCAGTTATAGAAACTGGATTTGAAAATTCCGACCAGTTATAAAAACTGGATTTGAAAATTCCGACCAGTTATAAAACTGGATTTGAAAATCCCGACCAGTTATAGAAACTGGATTTGAAAATCCTGATCAGTTATAACACTGCATTTGAAAATCCCGACCAATTATAAAACTAGATTTGAAAATCCGGACCTGTTATAGAAACTGGATTTGAAAATCCCGACCAGTTATAAATCTGGATTTTAAAATCCCAACCAGTTATAAAACTATATTTAAAAATCCCGACCAGTTATAGAAACTGCATTTGAAAATCCTGACCAGTTATAAAATCTGTTATTGAAAATCCCGATCAGTTAAAGAAATTGGATTTGAAAATCCCGACCAGTTATGACAATAGATTTGGAAATCACGATCAGTTATAGAAACTGGATTTGAAAATCCCGATCAGTTATAGAAAGTGGATTTGAAAATCCGACCAGTTATAGAAACTGGATTTGAAAATCCCGACCAGTTGTAAAAACTGAATTTCAAAATCCCGACCAGTTATAAAAACTAGATTTGAAAATCCCGACCAGTTATAGAAACTAGATTTGAAAATCCCGACCAGTTATAGAAACTGGATTTGAAAATCCCGACCAGTTATAAAAACTAGATTTGAAAATCCCGACCAGTTATAAAACTGGATTTCAAAATCCTGACCAGTTATAGAAACTGAATTTGAAAATCCCGACCAGTTATAAAAACTGGATTTGAAAATCCCGACCAGTTATAAAAACTGGATTTCAAAATCCCGACCAGTTATAAAAACTGCATTTGAAAATCCTGACCAGTTATAGAAACTGGATTTGAAAATCCCGACTAGTTATAGAAACTGGATTTGAAAATATCGACCAGTTATAGAAACTGAATTTGAAAATCCCGACCGGTTATAAAAACTAGATTTGAAAATCCCGACCAGTTATAGAAACTAGATTTGAAAATCCCGACCAGTTATAGAAACTGGATTTGAAAATCCCGACCAGTTATAAAAACTGGATTTGAAAATCCTGATCAGTTATAACACTGGATTTGAAAATTCCGACCAATTATAAAACTAGATTTGAAAATCTGGACCTGTTATAGAAACTGGATTTGAAAATCCCGACCAGTTAAAAAACTGGATTTGAAAATCTCAACCAGTTATAAAACTAGATTTTAAAATCCCGACCAGTTATAGAAACTGGATTTGAAAATCCTGACGAGTTATAAAAACTGGATTTGAAAATCCCGACCAGTTATAAAAACTAGATTTGAAATTCCCGACCAGTTATCGAAACTGGATTTGAAAATCCCGACCAGTTATAGAAACTGGATTTGAAAATATCGACCACATTTAGAAACTAGATTTGAAAATCCCGACCAGTTATAAAACTGGATTTGAAAATCCCGACCAGTTATAGAAACTGGATTTAAAAATCCTGACTAGTTATAAAAACTGGATTTGAAAATCCCAAACAGTTATAGAAACTGGATTTCAAAATCCCGACCAGTTATAGAAACTGGAGTTGAAAATCCCGACCAGTTATAAAACTGAATTTAAAAATCCCGACCAGTTATAAAAACTGAATTTGAAAATCCCGACCAGTTATAAAAACTGAATTTGAAAATACTGACCAGTTATAGAAACTGAATTTGAAAATTCGGACCAGTTATAAAAACTGGATTTGAAAATCCCGACTAGTTATAAAACTGGATTTGAAAATCCCGACGAATTATAGAAACTGAATTTGAAAATCCTGATCAGTTATAACACTGGATTTGAAAATCCCGACCAATTATAAAACTAGATTTGAAAATCCAGACCAGTTATAAAAAATGGATTTGAAAATCCCGACCAGTTATAAAACTGGATTTGAAAATCCCGACCAGTTATAGAAACTGGATTTGAAAATCCTGACCAGTTATAAAACTGGATTTGAAAATCCCGACCAGTTATAGAAACTGAATTTAAAAATTCCGACCAGTTATGACACTAGATTTGAAAATCCCGACCAGTTATAACACTGAATTTGAAAATCCCGAACAGTTATAAAAACTGGATTTGAAAATCCCGACCAGTTATAGAAACTGGATTTGAAAATCCTGACCAGTTTTAGAAATTGGATTTTAAAATCCCGACCAATTATAGAAACTGGATTTGAAAATCCTGACCAGTTATAGAAACTGGATTTGAAAATCCCGACCAGTTATAAAAACTAGATTTGAAAATCCCGACCAGTTATAGAAACTGGATTTGAAAATCCGGACCAGTTATAGAAACTGGATTTGAAAATATCGACCAATTATAGAAACTAGATTTGAAAATCCCGATCAGTTATAAAACTGGATTTGAAAATCTCGACCAGTTATAGAAACTGGAGTTGAAAATCCCGACCAGTTATAACACTGAATTTGAAAATCCCGACCAGTTATAAAAACTGGATTTGAAAATCCCAACCAGTTATAGAAACTGGATTTGAAAATCCTGACCAGTTATAGAAACTGAATTTGAAAATTCGGACCAGTTATAAAAACTGGATTTGAAAATCCCGACTAGTTATAAAACTGGATTTGAAAATCCCGACGAATTATAGAAACTGAATTTGAAAATCCTGATCAGTTATAACACTGGATTTGAAAATCCCGACCAATTATAAAACTAGATTTGAAAATCCAGACCAGTTATAAAAAATGGATTTGAAAATCCCGACCAGTTATAAAACTGGATTTGAAAATCCCGACCTGTTATAGAAACTGGATTTAAAAATCCTGACTAGTTATAAAAACTGGATTTGAAAATCCCAAACAGTTATAGAAACTGGATTTCAAAATCCCGACCAGTTATAGAAACTGGAGTTGAAAATCCCGACCAGTTATAAAACTGAATTTAAAAATCCCGACCAGTTATAAAAACTGAATTTGAAAATCCCGACCAGTTATAGAAACTGAATTTGAAAATACTAACCAGTTATAGAAACTGAATTTGAAAATTCGGACCAGTTATAAAAACTGGATTTGAAAATCCCGACTAGTTATAAAACTGGATTTGAAAATCCCGACGAATTATAGAAACTGAATTTGAAAATCCTGATCAGTTATAACACTGGATTTGAAAATCCCGACCAATTATAAAACTAGATTTGAAAATCCAGACCAGTTATAAAAAATGGATTTGAAAATCCCGACCAGTTATAAAACTGGATTTGAAAATCCCGACCAGTTATAGAAACTAGATTTGAAAATCCTGACCAGTTATAAAACTGGATTTGAAAATCCCGACCAGTTATAGAAACTGAATTTAAAAATTCCGACCAGTTATGACACTAGATTTGAAAATCCCGACCAGTTATAACACTGAATTTGAAAATCCCGAACAGTTATAAAAACTGGATTTGAAAATCCCGACCAGTTATAGAAACTGGATTTGAAAATCCTGACCAGTTTTAGAAATTGGATTTTAAAATCCCGACCAATTATAGAAACTGGATTTGAAAATCCTGACCAGTTATAGAAACTGGATTTGAAAATCCCGACCAGTTATAAAAACTAGATTTGAAAATCCCGACCAGTTATAGAAACTGGATTTGAAAATCCCGACCAGTTATAGAAACTGGATTTGAAAATATCGACCAATTATAGAAACTAGATTTGAAAATCCCGATCAGTTATAAAACTGGATTTGAAAATCTCGACCAGTTATAGAAACTGGAGTTGAAAATCCCGACCAGTTATAACACTGAATTTGAAAATCCCGACCAGTTATAAAAACTGGATTTGAAAATCCCAACCAGTTATAGAAACTGGATTTGAAAATCCTGACCAGTTATAGAAACTGAATTTGAAAATCCCGACCAGTTATTAAAACTGGATTTGAAAATCCCGACCAGTTATAAAACTGGATTTGAAAATCCCGACGAGTTATAGAAACTGAATTTGAAAATCCTGATCAGTTATAACATTGGATTTGAAAATCCCGACCAATTATAAAACTAGATTTGAAAATCCCGACCAGTTATAAAACTGGAGTTGAAAATCCCGACCAGTTATAAAAACTAGAGTTGAAAATGCCGACCAGTTATAGAAACTGGATTTGAAAATCCCGACCAGTTATAGAAACTGGATTTGAAAATCTCGACCAGTTATAGAAACAGGATTTGAAAATCCCGACCAGTTATAGAAACTAGATTTGAAAATCCCGACCATTTATAAAATCTGGAATTGAAAATCCCGACCAGTTATAGAAACTGATTTCAAAATCCCGACCAGTTATAGAAACTGGATTTGAAAATCCCGACCAGTTATAGAAACTGGATTTGAAAATCCCGACCAGTTATAACACTGAATTTGAAAATCCCGACCGGTTATAAAAACTGGATTTGAAAATCCCGACCAGTTATAGAATGTTGATTTGAAAATCCTGACCAGTTATAGAAACTGGATTTGAAAATCCCGACCAGTTATAAAAACTGAATTTGAAAATCTCGACCAGTTATAAAACTGGATTTGAAAATCCCGACCAGTTATAGAAATTAGATTTGAAAATCCTGATCAGTTATAACACTGGATTTGAAAATCCCGACCAATTATAAAACTAGATTTGAAAATCGGGACCTATTATAAAAACTGGATTTGAAAATCCCGACCAGTTATAAATCTGGATTTGAAAATCCCAACCAGTTATAAAACTAGATTTAAAAATCCCGACCAGTTATAGAAACAGCATTTGAAAATCCTGACCAGTTATAAAACTGGATTTGAAAATCCCGACCAGTTATAGAAATTGGATTTGAAAATCCCGACCAGTTATGACACTAGATTTTGAAATCACGACCAGTTATAGAAACTGGATTTGAAAATCCCAACCAGTTATAGAAACTGAATTTGAAAATCCCGACCAGTTATAAAAACTGGATTTGAAAATCCCGACTAGTTATAAAACTGGATTTGAAAATCCCGACGAGTTATAAAACTGGATTTGAAAATCCCGACCAGTTATAGAAACAGCATTTGAAAATCCTGACCAGTTATAGAAACAGGATTTGAAAATCCCGACCAGTTATAGAAACTGAATTTGAAAATCCTGATCAATTATAACACTGGATTTGAAAATCCCGACCAATTATAAAACTAGATTTAAAATCCCGACCAGTTATAAAACTAGATTTGAAAATCCCGACCATTTATAAAATCTGGAATTGAAAATCCCGACCAGTTATAGAAACTGATTTCAAAATCCCGACCAGTTATAGAAACTGGATTTGAAAATCCCGACCAGTTATAGAAACTGGATTTGAAAATCCCGACCAGTTATAACACTGAGTTTGAAAATCCCGACCGGTTATAAAAACTGGATTTGAAAATCCCGACCAGTTATAGAATGTTGATTTGAAAATCCTGACCAGTTATAGAAACTGGATTTGAAAATCCCGACCAGTTATAGAAACAACATTTGAAAATCCTGACCAGTTATAAAACTGGATTTGAAAATCCCGACCAGTTATAGAAATTGGATTTGAAAATCCCGACCAGTTATGACACTAGATTTTGAAATCACGACCAGTTATAGAAACTGGATTTGAAAATCCCAACCAGTTATAGAAACTGAATTTGAAAATCCCGACCAGTTATAAAAACTGGATTTGAAAATCCCGACTAGTTATAAAACTGGATTTGAAAATCCCGACGAGTTATAAAACTGGATTTGAAAATCCCGACCAGTTATAGAAACAGCATTTGAAAATTCTGACCAGTTATAAAACTGGATTTGAAAATCCCGACCAGTTATAGAAATTGGATTTGAAAATCCCGACCAGTTATGACACTAGATTTTGAAATCACGACCAGTTATAGAAACTGGATTTGAAAATCCTGACCAGTTATAGAAACTGAATTTGAAAATCCCGACCAGTTATAAAAACTGGATTTGAAAATCCCGACTAATTATAAAACTGGATTTGAAAATCCCGACGAGTTATAGAAACTGAATTTGAAAATCCTGATCAGTTATAACACTGGATTTGAAAATCCCGACCAATTATAAAACTAGATTTGAAAATCCAGACCAGTTATAAAAAATGAATTTGAAAATCCCGACCAGTTACAAAACTGGATTTGAAAATCCCGACCAGTTATAGAAACTGGATTTGAAAATCCTGACCAGTTATAAAACTGGATTTGAAAATCGCGACCAGTTATAGAAACTGGATTTAAAAATTCCGACCAGTTATGACACTAGATTTGAAAATCCCGACCAGTTATAACACTGAATTTGAAAATCCCGACCAGTTATAAAAACTGGATTTGAAAATCCCGACCAGTTATAGAAACTAGATTTAAAAATCCCGACCAGTTATAGAAACAGCATTTGAAAATCCTGACCAGTTATAAAACTGGATTTGAAAATCCCGACCAGTTATAGAAATTGGATTTGAAAATCCCGACCAGTTATGACACTAGATTTTGAAATCACGACCAGTTATAGAAACTGGATTTGAAAATCCCAACCAGTTATAGAAACTGAATTTGAAAATCCCGACCAGTTATAAAAACTGGATTTGAAAATCCCGACTAGTTATAAAACTGGATTTGAAAATCCCGACGAGTTATAAAACTGGATTTGAAAATCCCGACCAGTTATAGAAACAGCATTTGAAAATCCTGACCAGTTATAAAACTGGATTTGAAAATCCCGACCAGTTATAGAAATTGGATTTGAAAATCCCGACCAGTTATGACACTAGATTTTGAAATCACGACCAGTTATAGAAACTGGATTTGAAAATCCCAACCAGTTATAGAAACTGAATTTGAAAATCCCGACCAGTTATAAAAACTGGATTTGAAAATCCCGACTAGTTATAAAACTGGATTTGAAAATCCCGACGAGTTATAGAAACTGAATTTCAAAATCCTGATCAGTTATAACACTGGATTTGAAAATCCCGACCAATTATAAAACTAGATTTGAAAATCCAGACCAGTTATAAAAAATGAATTTGAAAATCCCGACCAGTTACAAAACTGGATTTGAAAATCCCGACCAGTTATAGAAACTGGATTTGAAAATCCTGACCAGTTATAAAACTGGATTTGAAAATCCCGACTAGTTATAGAAACTGGATTTAAAAATTCCGACCAGTTATGACACTAGATTTGAAAATCCCGACCAGTTATAACACTGAATTTGAAAATCCCGACCAGTTATAAAAACTGGATTTGAAAATCTCGACCAGTTATAGAAACTGGATTTGAAAATCCTGACCAGTTATAGAAACTGGATTTTAAAATCCCGACCAATTATAGAAACTGGATTTGAAAATCCTGACCAGTTATAGAAACTGGATTTGAAAATCCCGACCAGTTATAGAAACTGGATTTGAAAATCCCGACCAGTTATAGAAACTGGATTTGAAAATATCGACCAATTATAGAAACTAGATTTGAAAATCCCGACCAGTTATAAAACTGGATTTGAAAATCTCGACCAGTTATAGAAACTGGATTTGAAAATCCCGACCAGTTATAAAAACTGGATTTGAAAATCCCAACCAGTTATAGAAACTGGATTTCAAAATCCCGACCAGTTATAGAAACTGGAGTTGAAAATCCCGACCAGTTATAAAACTGAATTTAAAAATCCCGACCTGTTATAAAAACTGAATTTGAAAATCCCGACTAGTTATAGAAACTGGATTTGAAAATCCTGACCAGTTATAGAAACTAAATTTGAAAATCCCGACCTGTTATAAAAACTGGATTTGAAAATCCCGACCAGTTATAAAACTGGATTTGAAAATCCCGACGAGTTATAGAAACTGAATTTGAAAATCCTGATCAGTTATAACACTGGATTTGAAAATCCCGACCAATTATAAAACTAGATTTGAAAATCCAGACCAGTTATAGAAAATGGATTTGAAAATCCCGACTAGTTATAAAACTGGATTTGAAAATCCCGACCAGTTATAGAAACTGGATTTGAAAATCCTGACCAGTTATAAAACTGGATTTGAAAATCCCGACCATTTATAGAAACTGGATTTAAAAATTCCGACCAGTTATGACACTAGATTTGAAAATCCCGACCTATTATAGATACTTGATTTGAAAATCCCGAACAGTTATAAAAACTAGAGTTGAAAATCCCGACCAGTTATAGAAACTGGATTTGAAAATCCTGACAGTTATAGAAACTGGATTTGAAAATCTCTAACAGTTATAGAAACTGGATTTGAAAATCCAGACCAGTTATAGAAACTGGATTTGAAAATCCCGACCAGTTATAAAATCTGGAATTGAAAATCCCGACCAGTTATAGAAACTGGATTTCAAAATCCCGACCAGTTATAGATACTGGATTTGATAATCCCGACCAGTTATAAAAACTGGATTTGAAAATCCAGACCAGTTATAACACTGAATTTGAAAATCCCGACGGGTTATAAAAACTGGATTTGAAAATCACGACCAGTTATAGAAATTAGATTTGAAAATCCTGACGAGTTATAAAAACTGGATTTGAAAATCCCGACCAGTTATAAAAACTAGATTTGAAAATACCGACCAGTTATCGAAACTGGATTTGAAAATCCCGACCAGTTATAGAAATTGGATTTGAAAATATCGACCACTTTTAGAAACTAGATTTGAAAATCCCGACCAGTTATAAAACTGGATTTGAAAATCCCGACCAGTTATAGAAACTGGATTCAAAAATCCTGACTAGTTATAAAAACTGGATTTGAAAATCTCAACCAGTTATAGAAACTGGATTTCAAAATCCCGACCAGTTATAGAAACTGGAGTTGAAAATCCCGACCAGTTATAAAACTGAATTTAAAAATGCCGACCAGTTATAAAAACTGAATTTGAAAATCCCGACCAGTTATAGAAACTGGATTTGAAAATACTGACCAGTTATAGAAACTGAATTTGAAAATCCCGACCAGTTATAAAAACTGGATTTGAAAATCCCGACTAGTTATAAAACTGGATTTGAAAATCCCGACGAGTTATAGAAACTGAATTTGAAAATCCTGATCAGTTATAACACTGGATTTGAAAATCCCGACCAATTATAAAACTAGATTTGAAAATCCAGACCAGTTATAAAAAATGGATTTGAAAATCCCGACCAGTTATAAAACTGGATTTGAAAATCCCGACCAGTTATAGAAACTGGATTTGAAAACCCTGACCAGTTATAAAACTGGATTTGAAAATCCCGACCAGTTATAGAAACTGGATTTAAAAATTCCGACCAGTTATGACACTAGATTTGAAAATCCCGACCTATTATAGATACTTGATTTGAAAATCCCGAACAGTTATAAAAACTGGAGTTGAAAATCCCGACCAGTTATAGAAACTGGATTTGAAAATCCTGACAGTTATAGAAACTGGATTTGAAAATCTCGAACAGTCATAGAAACTGGATTTGAAAATCCAGACCAGTTATAGAAACTGGATTTGAAAATCCCGACCAGTTATAAAATCTGGAATTGAAAATCCCGACCAGTTATAGAAACTGGATTTCAAAATCCCGACCAGTTATAGAGACTGGATTTGAAAATCCCGAACAGTTATAAAAACTGGATTTGAAAATCCAGACCAGTTATAACATTGAATTTGAAAATCCCGACCGGTTATAAAAACTGGATTTGAAAATCACGACCAGTTATAAAAACTTGATTTGAAAATCCTGACCAGTTATAGAAACTGGATTTGAAAATTCCGACCAGTTATAAAAACTGGATTTGAAAATCCCGACCTGTTATAAAACTGGATTTGAAAATCCCGACCAGTTATAGAAACTGGATTTGAAAATCCTGATCAGTTATAACACTGCATTTGAAAATCCCGACCAATTATAAAACTAGATTTGAAAATCCGGACCTGTTATAGAAACTGGATTTGAAAATCCCGACCAGTTATAAATCTGGATTTGAAAATCCCAACTAGTTATAAAACTATATTTAAAAATCTCGACCAGTTATAGAAACTGCATTTGAAAATCCTGACCAGTTATAAAACTGGATTTGAAAATCCCGACTAGTTATAAAACTGGATTTGAAAATCCCGACCAGTTATAGAAACAGCATTTGAAAATCCTGACCAGTTATAAAACTGGATTTGAAAATCCCGACCAGTTATAGAAATTGGATTTGAAAATCCCGACCAGTTATGACACTAGATTTTGAAATCACGACCAGTTATAGAAACTGGATTTGAAAATCCCAACCAGTTATAGAAACTGAATTTGAAAATCCCGACCAGTTATAAAAACAGGATTTGAAAATCCCGACTAGTTATAAAACTGGATTTGAAAATCCCGACGAGTTATAGAAACTGAATTTGAAAATCCTGATCAGTTATAACACTGGATTTGAAAATCCCGACCAATTATAAAACTAGATTTGAAAATCCAGACCAGTTATAAAAAATGAATTTGAAAATCCCGACCAGTTACAAAACTGGATTTGAAAATCCCGACCAGTTATAGAAACTGGATTTGAAAATCCTGACCAGTTATAAAACTGGATTTGAAAATCCCGACCAGTTATAGAAACTGGATTTAAAAATTCCGACCAGTTATGACACTAGATTTGAAAATCCCGACCAGTTATAACACTGAATTTGAAAATCCCGACCAGTTATAAAAACTGGATTTGAAAATCCCGACCAGTTATAGAAACTGGATTTGAAAATCCTGACCAGTTATAGAAACTGGATTTTAAAATCCCGACCAATTATAGAAACTGGATTTGAAAATCCTGACCAGTTATAGAAACTGGATTTGAAAATCCCGACCAGTTATAGAAACTGGATTTGAAAATCCCGACCAGTTATAGAAACTGG
This sequence comes from Nuphar pumila, assembly GCF_984573655.1. Taxonomy (NCBI): domain Eukaryota; kingdom Viridiplantae; phylum Streptophyta; class Magnoliopsida; order Nymphaeales; family Nymphaeaceae; genus Nuphar; species Nuphar pumila. The sequence continues at coordinate 71,324,684 of NC_143258.1, forward strand.
ATTTGAAAATATCGACCAATTATAGAAACTAGATTTGAAAATCCCGACCAGTTATAAAACTGGATTTGAAAATCTCGACCAGTTATAGAAACTGGATTTGAAAATCCCGACCAGTTATAAAAACTGGATTTGAAAATCCCAACCAGTTATAGAAACTGGATTTCAAAATCCCGACCAGTTATAGAAACTGGAGTTGAAAATCCCGACCAGTTATAAAACTGAATTTAAAAATCCCGACCAGTTATAAAAACTGAATTTGAAAATCCCGACTAGTTATAGAAACTGGATTTGAAAATCCTGACCAGTTATAGAAACTAAATTTGAAAATCCCGACCTGTTATAAAAACTGGATTTGAAAATCCCGACCAGTTATAAAACTGGATTTGAAAATCCCGACGAGTTATAGAAACTGAATTTGAAAATCCTGATCAGTTATAACACTGGATTTGAAAATCCCGACCAATTATAAAACTAGATTTGAAAATCCAGACCAGTTATAGAAAATGGATTTGAAAATCCCGACTAGTTATAAAACTGGATTTGAAAATCCCGACCAGTTATAGAAACTGGATTTGAAAATCCTGACCAGTTATAAAACTGGATTTGAAAATCCCGACCATTTATAGAAACTGGATTTAAAAATTCCGACCAGTTATGACACTAGATTTGAAAATCCCGACCTATTATAGATACTTGATTTGAAAATCCCGAACAGTTATAAAAACTGGAGTTGAAAATCCCGACCAGTTATAGAAACTGGATTTGAAAATCCTGACAGTTATAGAAACTGGATTTGAAAATCTCTAACAGTTATAGAAACTGGATTTGAAAATCCAGACCAGTTATAGAAACTGGATTTGAAAATCCCGACCAGTTATAAAATCTGGAATTGAAAATCCCGACCAGTTATAGAAACTGGATTTCAAAATCCCGACCAGTTATAGATACTGGATTTGATAATCCCGACCAGTTATAAAAACTGGATTTGAAAATCCAGACCAGTTATAACACTGAATTTGAAAATCCCGACCGGTTATAAAAACTGGATTTGAAAATCACGACCAGTTATAGAAATTAGATTTGAAAATCCTGACGAGTTATAAAAACTGGATTTGAAAATCCCGACCAGTTATAAAAACTAGATTTGAAAATACCGACCAGTTATCGAAACTGGATTTGAAAATCCCGACCAGTTATAGAAACTGGATTTGAAAATATCGACTACTTTTAGAAACTAGATTTGAAAATCCCGACCAGTTATAAAACTGGATTTGAAAATCCCGACCAGTTATAGAAACTGGATTTAAAAATCCTGACTAGTTATAAAAACTGGATTTGAAAATCCCAACCAGTTATAGAAACTGGATTTCAAAATCCCGACCAGTTATAGAAACTGGAGTTGAAAATACCGACCAGTTATAAAACTGAATTTAAAAATCCCGACCAGTTATAAAAACTGAATTTGAAAATCCCGACCAGTTATAGAAACTGGATTTGAAAATACTGACCAGTTATAGAAACTGAATTTGAAAATCCCGACCAGTTATAAAAACTGGATTTGAAAATCCCGACTAGTTATAAAACTGGATTTGAAAATCCCGACGAGTTATAGAAACTGAATTTGAAAATCCTGATCAGTTATAACACTGGATTTGAAAATCCCGACCAATTATAAAACTAGATTTGAAAATCCAGACCAGTTATAAAAAATGGATTTGAAAATCCCGACCAGTTATAAAACTGGATTTGAAAATCCCGACCAGTTATAGAAACTAGATTTGAAAACCCTGACCAGTTATAAAACTGGATTTGAAAATCTCGACCAGTTATAGAAACTGGATTTAAAAATTCCGACCAGTTATGACACTAGATTTGAAAATCCCGACCTATTATAGATACTTGATTTGAAAATCCCGAACAGTTATAAAAACTGGAGTTGAAAATCCCGACCAGTTATAGAAACTGGATTTGAAAATCCTGACAGTTATAGAAACTGGATTTGAAAATCTCGAACAGTTATAGAAACTGGATTTGAAAATCCAGACCAGTTATAGAAACTGGATTTGAAAATCCCGACCAGTTATAAAATCTGGAATTGAAAATCCCGACCAGTTATAGAAACTAGATTTCAAAATCCCGACCAGTTATAGATACTGGATTTGAAAATCCCGAACAGTTATAAAAACTGGATTTGAAAATCCAGACCAGTTATAACATTGAATTTGAAAATCCCGACCGGTTATAAAAACTGGATTTGAAAATCACGACCAGTTATAAAAACTTGATTTGAAAATCCTGACCAGTTATAGAAACTGGATTTGAAAATTCCGACCAGTTATAAAAACTGGATTTGAAAATCCCGACCTGTTATAAAACTGGATTTGAAAATCCCGACCAGTTATAGAAACTGGATTTGAAAATCCTGATCAGTTATAACACTGCATTTGAAAATCCCGACCAATTATAAAACTAGATTTGAAAATCCGGACCTGTTATAGAAACTGGATTTGAAAATCCCGACCAGTTATAAATCTGGATTTGAAAATCCCAACTAGTTATAAAACTATATTTAAAAATCTCGACCAGTTATAGAAACTGCATTTGAAAATCCTGACCAGTTATAAAACTGGATTTGAAAATCCCGACCAGTTAAAGAAATTGGATTTGAAAATCCCGACCAGTTATGACACTAGATTTGGAAATCACGACCAGTTACAGAAACTGGATTTGAAAATCCCGATCAGTTATAGAAAGTGGATTTGAAAATCCGACCAGTTATAGAAACTGGATTTGAAAATCTCGACCAGTTGTAAAAACTGAATTTTGAAAATCCCGACCAGTTACAAAAACTGGATTTGAAAATCCCGACCAGTTATAAAAACTAGATTTGAAAATCCCGACCAGTTATAGAAACTAGATTTGAAAATCCCGACCAGTTATAGAAACTGGATTTGAAAATCCCGACCAGTTATAAAAACTAGATTTGAAAATCCCGACCAGTTATAAAACTGGATTTCAAAATCCCGACCAGTTATAGAAACTGAATTTGAAAATCCCGACCAGTTATAAAAACTGGATTTGAAAATCCCGACCAGTTATAAAAACTGGATTTCAAAATCCCGACCAGTTATAGAAACTGAATTTGAAAATCCCGACCGGTTATAAAAACTGGATTTGAAAATCCCGACCAGTTATAGAAACTTGATTTGAAAATCCTGACGAGTTATAGAAACTGGATTTGAAAATCCCGACTAGTTATAAAAACTGGATTTGAAAATCCCGACCAGTTATAAAACTGGATTTGAAAATCCCGACCAGTGATAGAAACTGGATTTGAAAATCCTGATCAGTTATAACACTGGATTTGAAAATTCCGACCAATTATAAAACTAGATTTGAAAATCCGGACCAGTTATAGAAACTGGATTTGAAAATCCCGACCAGTTATAAAAACTGGATTTGAAAATCTCGACCAGTTATAAAACTGGATTTGAAAATCCCGACTAGTTATAGAAATTAGATTTGAAAATCCTGACGAGTTATAAAAACTGGATTTGAAAATCCCGACCAGTTATAAAAACTAGATTTGAAAATACCGACCAGTTATCGAAACTGGATTTGAAAATCCCGACCAGTTATAGAAACTGGATTTGAAAATATCGACCACTTTTAGAAACTAGATTTGAAAATCCCGACCAGTTATAAAACTGGATTTGAAAATCCCGACCAGTTATAGAAACTGGATTTAAAAATCCTGACTAGTTATAAAAACTGGATTTGAAAATCCCAACCAGTTATAGAAACTGGATTTCAAAATCCCGACCAGTTATAGAAACTGGAGTTGAAAATCCCGACCAGTTATAAAACTGAATTTAAAAATCCCGACCAGTTATAAAAACTGAATTTGAAAATGCCGACCAGTTATAGAAACTGGATTTGAAAATACTGACCAGTTATAGAAACTGAATTTGAAAATCCCGACCAGTTATAACACTGGATTTGAAAATCCCGACTAGTTATAAAACTAGATTTGAAAATCCAGACCAGTTATAAAAAATGGATTTGAAAATCCCGATCAGTTATAAAACTGGATTTGAAAATCCCGACCAGTTATAGAAACTGGATTTGAAAACCCTGACCAGTTATAAAACTGGATTTGAAAATCCCGACCAGTTATAGAAACTGGATTTAAAAATTCCGACCAGTTATGACACTAGATTTGAAAATCCCGACCAGTTATAACACTGAATTTGAAAATCCCGACCAGTTATAAAAACTGGATTTGAAAATCCCGACCAGTTATAGAAACTGGATTTGAAAATCCTGACCAGTTATAGAAACTGGATTTTAAAATCCCGACCAATTATAGAAACTGGATTTGAAAATCCTAACCAGTTATAGAAACTGGATTTGAAAATCCCGACCAGTTATAAAAACTGGATTTGAAAATCCCGACAAGTTATAGAAACTGGATTTTAAAATCCCGACCAGTTATAGAAACTGGATTTGAAAATACCGACCAGTTATAAAACTGGATTTGAAAATCTCGACCAGTTATAGAAACTGGATTTGAAAATCCCGACCAGTTATAAAAACTGGATTTGAAAATCCCAACCAGTTATAGAAACTGGATTTCAAAATCCCGACCAGTTATAGAAACTGGAGTTGAAAATCCTGACCAGTTATAACAATGAATTTGAAAATCCCGACCAGTTATAAAAACTGGATTTGAAAATCCCAACCAGTTATAGAAACTGGATTTGAAAATCCTGACCAGTTATAGAAACTGAATTTGAAAATCCCGACCAGTTATTAAAACTGGATTTGAAAATCCCGACCAGTTATAAAACTGGATTTGAAAATCCCGACGAGGTATAGAAACTGAATTTGAAAATCCTGATCAGTTATAACACTGGATTTGAAAATCCCGACCAATTATAAAACTAGATTTGAAAATCCCGACCAGTTATAAAACTGGATTTGAAAATCCCGACCAGTTATAAAAACTAGAGTTGAAAATGCCGACCAGTTATAGAAACTGGATTTGAAAATCCCGACCAGTTATAGAAACTGGATTTGAAAATCTCGACCAGTTATAGAAACAGGATTTTAAAATCCCGACCAGTTATAGAAACTAGATTTGAAAATCCCGACCATTTATAAAATCTGGAATTGAAAATCCCGACCAGTTATAGAAACTGGATTTGAAAATCCTGACCAGTTATAGAAACTGGATTTGAAAATCCCGACCAGTTATAACACTGATTTCAAAATCCCGACCAGTTATAGAAACTGGATTTGAAAATCCCGACCAGTTATAGAAACTGGATTTGAAAATCCCGACCAGTTATAACACTGAATTTGAAAATCCCGACCGGTTATAAAAACTGGATTTGAAAATCCCGACCAGTTATAGAATGTTGATTTGAAAATCCTGACCAGTTATAGAAACTGGATTTGAAAATCCCGACCAGTTATAAAAACTGGATTTGAAAATCTCGACCAGTTATAAAACTGGATTTGAAAATCCCGACCAGTTATAGAAATTAGATTTGAAAATCCTGATCAGTTATAACACTGGATTTGAAAATCCCGACCAATTATAAAACTAGATTTGAAAATCGGGACCTATTATAAAAACTGGATTTGAAAATCCCGACCAGTTATAAATCTGGATTTGAAAATCCCAACCAGTTATAAAACTAGATTTAAAAATCCCGACCAGTTATAGAAACAACATTTGAAAATCCTGACCAGTTATAAAACTGGATTTGAAAATCCCGACCAGTTATAGAAATTGGATTTGAAAATCCCGACCAGTTATGACACTAGATTTTGAAATCACGACCAGTTATAGAAACTGGATTTGAAAATCCCAACCAGTTATAGAAACTGGATTTGAAAATCCCGACCAGTTATAGAAACTGGATTTGAAAATCCCGACCAGTTGTAAAAACTGAATTTTGAAAATCCCGACCAGTTACAAAAACTGGATTTGAAAATCCCGACCAGTTATAAAAACTAGATTTGAAAATCTCGACCAGTTATAGAAACTGGATTTGAAAATCCCGACCAGTTATAGAAACTGGATTTGAAAATCCCGACCAGTTATAGAAACTAGATTTGAAAATCCCAACCAGTTATAAAACTGGATTTGAAAATCCCGACCAGTTATAGAAACTGGATTTGAAAATCCCGACCAGTTATAAAAACTAGATTTGAAAATCCCGACCAGTTATAGAAACTGGATTTCAAAATACCGACCAGTTATAGAAACTGGATTTGAAAATCCCGACCAGTTATAGAAACTGGATTTGAAAATCCCGACCAGTTATAACACTGAATTTGAAAATCCCGACCAGTTATAAAACTAGATTTGAAAATCCCGACCAGTTATAGAAAATGGATTTGAAAATCCCGACCAGTTATAAAACTGGATTTGAAAATCCCGACCAGTTATAAAATTGGATTTGAAAATCCCGACCAGTTATAAAAACTAGATTTGAAAATACCGACCAGTTATAAAAACTCGATTTGAAAATCCCGACCAGTTATAGAAACTGGATTTCAAAATACCGACCAGTTATAGAAACTGGATTTGAAAATCCCGACCAGTTATAAAACTGGATTTGAAAATCCCGACCAGTTATAGAAACTGGATTTGAAAATCCCGACCAGTTATAAAAACTAGATTTGAAAATCCCGACCAGTTATAGAAACTGGATTTCAAAATACCGACCAGTTATAGAAACTGGATTTGAAAATCCCGACCAGTTATAGAAACTGGATTTGAAAATCCCGACCAGTTATAACACTGAATTTGAAAATCCCGACCAGTTATAAAACTAGATTTGAAAATCCCGACCAGTTATAGAAAATGGATTTGAAAATCCCGACCAGTTATAAAACTGGATTTGAAAATCCCGACCAGTTATAAAATTGGATTTGAAAATCCCGACCAGTTATAAAAACTAGATTTGAAAATACCGACCAGTTATAAAAACTAGATTTGAAAATCCCGACCAGTTATAGAAACTGGATTTGAAAATTCCGACCAGTTATAGAAACTGGATTTGAAAATATCGACCAATTATAGAAACTAGATTTGAAAATCCCGACCAGTTATAAAAACTAGATTTGAAAATCCCGACCAGTTATAAAAACTAGATTTGAAAATCCCGACCAGTTATAGAAACTGGATTTGAAAATCACGACCAGTTATAGAAACTGGATTTGAAATATCGACCAATTATAGAAACTAGATTTGAAAATCCCGACCAGTTATAAAACTGGATTTGAAAATCTCGACCAGTTATAGAAACTGGATTTGAAAATCCCGACCAGTTATAAAAACTGGATTTGAAAATCCCAACCAGTTATAGAAACTGGATTTCAAAATGCCGACCAGTTATAGAAACTGGAGTTGAAAATCCCGACCAGTTATAACACTGAATTTGAAAATCCCGACCAGTTATAAAAACTGGATTTGAAAATCCCAACCAGTTATAGAAACTGGATTTGAAAATCCTGACCAGTTATAGAAACTGAATTTGAAAATCCCGACCAGTTATAAAAACTGGATTTGAAAATCTCGACCAGTTATAAAACTGGATTTGAAAATCCCAACCAGTTATAAAACTAGATTTAAAAATCCCGACCAGTTATAGAAACAACATTTGAAAATCCTGACCAGTTATAAAACTGGATTTGAAAATCCCGACCAGTTATAGAAATTGGATTTGAAAATCCCGACCAGTTATGACACTAGATTTTGAAATCACGACCAGTTATAGAAACTGGATTTGAAAATCCCAACTAGTTATAGAAACTGGATTTGAAAATCCCGACCAGTTATAGAAACTGGATTTGAAAATCCCGACCAGTTGTAAAAACTGAATTTTGAAAATCCCGACCAGTTACAAAAACTGGATTTGAAAATCCCGACCAGTTATAAAAACTAGATTTGAAAATCTCGACCAGTTATAGAAACTGGATTTGAAAATCCCGACCAGTTATAGAAACTGGATTTGAAAATCCCGACCAGTTATAGAAACTAGATTTGAAAATCCCAACCAGTTATAAAACTGGATTTGAAAATCCCGACCAGTTATAGAAACTGGATTTGAAAATCCCGACCAGTTATAAAAACTAGATTTGAAAATCCCGACCAGTTATAGAAACTGGATTTCAAAATACCGACCAGTTATAGAAACTGGATTTGAAAATCCCGACCAGTTATAGAAACTGGATTTGAAAATATCGACCAATTATAGAAACTAGATTTGAAAATCACGACCAGTTATAAAAACTAGATTTGAAAATCCCGACCAGTTATAAAAACTAGATTTGAAAATCCCGACCAGTTATAGAAACTGGATTTGAAAATCACGACCAGTTATAGAAACTGGATTTGAAATATCGACCAATTATAGAAACTAGATTTGAAAATCCCGACCAGTTATAAAACTGGATTTGAAAATCCCGACCAGTTATAAAACTGGATTTGAAAATCCCGACCAGTTATAACACTGAATTTGAAAATCCCGACCAGTTATAAAACTAGATTTGAA